>NW_027415329.1:0-220273 GCF_964106895.1 Numenius arquata
TAACCCTAACCCTAACCCTAACCCTAACCCTAACCCTAACCCTAACCCTAACCCTAACCCTAACCCTAACCCTAACCTCTAACCCTAACCCTAACCCTAACCCTAACCCTAACCCTAACCCTAACCCTAACCCTAACCCTAACCCTAACCCTAACCCTAACCCTAACCCTAACCCTAACCCTAACCCTAACCCTAACCCTAACCCTAACCCTAACCCTAACCCTAACCCTAACCCTAACCCTAACCCTAACCCTAACCCTAACCCTAACCCTAACCCTAACCCTAACCCTAACCCTAACCCTAACCCTAACCCTAACCCTAACCCTAACCCTAACCCTAACCCTAACCCTAACCCTAACCCTAACCCTAACCCTAACCCTAACCCTAACCCTAACCCTAACCCTAACCCTAACCCTAACCCTAACCCTAACCCTAACCCTAACCCTAACCCTAACCCTAACCCTAACCCTAACCCTAACCCTAACCCTAACCCTAACCCTAACCCTAACCCTAACCCTAACCCTAACCCTAACCCTAACCCTAACCCTAACCCTAACCCTAACCCTAACCCTAACCCTAACCCTAACCCTAACCCTAACCCTAACCCTAACCCTAACCCTAACCCTAACCCTAACCCTAACCCTAACCCTAACCCTAACCCTAACCCTAACCCTAACCCTAACCCTAACCCTAACCCTAACCCTAACCCTAACCCTAACCCTAACCCTAACCCTAACCCTAACCCTAACCCTAACCCTAACCCTAACCCTAACCCTAACCCTAACCCTAACCCTAACCCTAACCCTAACCCTAACCCTAACCCTAACCCTAACCCTAACCCTAACCCTAACCCTAACCCTAACCCTAACCCTAACCCTAACCCTAACCCTAACCCTAACCCTAACCCTAACCCTAACCCTAACCCTAACCCTAACCCTAACCCTAACCCTAACCCTAACCCTAACCCTAACCCTAACCCTAACCCTAACCCTAACCCTAACCCTAACCCTAACCCTAACCCTAACCCTAACCCTAACCCTAACCCTAACCCTAACCCTAACCCTAACCCTAACCCTAACCCTAACCCTAACCCTAACCCTAACCCTAACCCTAACCCTAACCCTAACCCTAACCCTAACCCTAACCCTAACCCTAACCCTAACCCTAACCCTAACCCTAACCCTAACCCTAACCCTAACCCTAACCCTAACCCTAACCCTAACCCTAACCCTAACCCTAACCCTAACCCTAACCCTAACCCTAACCCTAACCCTAACCCTAACCCTAACCCTAACCCTAACCCTAACCCTAACCCTAACCCTAACCCTAACCCTAACCCTAACCCTAACCCTAACCCTAACCCTAACCCTAACCCTAACCCTAACCCTAACCCTAACCCTAACCCTAACCCTAACCCTAACCCTAACCCTAACCCTAACCCTAACCCTAACCCTAACCCTAACCCTAACCCTAACCCTAACCCTAACCCTAACCCTAACCCTAACCCTAACCCTAACCCTAACCCTAACCCTAACCCTAACCCTAACCCTAACCCTAACCCTAACCCTAACCCTAACCCTAACCCTAACCCTAACCCTAACCCTAACCCTAACCCTAACCCTAACCCTAACCCTAACCCTAACCCTAACCCTAACCCTAACCCTAACCCTAACCCTAACCCTAACCCTAACCCTAACCCTAACCCTAACCCTAACCCTAACCCTAACCCTAACCCTAACCCTAACCCTAACCCTAACCCTAACCCTAACCCTAACCCTAACCCTAACCCTAACCCTAACCCTAACCCTAACCCTAACCCTAACCCTAACCCTAACCCTAACCCTAACCCTAACCCTAACCCTAACCCTAACCCTAACCCTAACCCTAACCCTAACCCTAACCCTAACCCTAACCCTAACCCTAACCCTAACCCTAACCCTAACCCTAACCCTAACCCTAACCCTAACCCTAACCCTAACCCTAACCCTAACCCTAACCCTAACCCTAACCCTAACCCTAACCCTAACCCTAACCCTAACCCTAACCCTAACCCTAACCCTAACCCTAACCCTAACCCTAACCCTAACCCTAACCCTAACCCTAACCCTAACCCTAACCCTAACCCTAACCCTAACCCTAACCCTAACCCTAACCCTAACCCTAACCCTAACCCTAACCCTAACCCTAACCCTAACCCTAACCCTAACCCTAACCCTAACCCTAACCCTAACCCTAACCCTAACCCTAACCCTAACCCTAACCCTAACCCTAACCCTAACCCTAACCCTAACCCTAACCCTAACCCTAACCCTAACCCTAACCCTAACCCTAACCCTAACCCTAACCCTAACCCTAACCCTAACCCTAACCCTAACCCTAACCCTAACCCTAACCCTAACCCTAACCCTAACCCTAACCCTAACCCTAACCCTAACCCTAACCCTAACCCTAACCCTAACCCTAACCCTAACCCTAACCCTAACCCTAACCCTAACCCTAACCCTAACCCTAACCCTAACCCTAACCCTAACCCTAACCCTAACCCTAACCCTAACCCTAACCCTAACCCTAACCCTAACCCTAACCCTAACCCTAACCCTAACCCTAACCCTAACCCTAACCCTAACCCTAACCCTAACCCTAACCCTAACCCTAACCCTAACCCTAACCCTAACCCTAACCCTAACCCTAACCCTAACCCTAACCCTAACCCTAACCCTAACCCTAACCCTAACCCTAACCCTAACCCTAACCCTAACCCTAACCCTAACCCTAACCCTAACCCTAACCCTAACCCTAACCCTAACCCTAACCCTAACCCTAACCCTAACCCTAACCCTAACCCTAACCCTAACCCTAACCCTAACCCTAACCCTAACCCTAACCCTAACCCTAACCCTAACCCTAACCCTAACCCTAACCCTAACCCTAACCCTAACCCTAACCCTAACCCTAACCCTAACCCTAACCCTAACCCTAACCCTAACCCTAACCCTAACCCTAACCCTAACCCTAACCCTAACCCTAACCCTAACCCTAACCCTAACCCTAACCCTAACCCTAACCCTAACCCTAACCCTAACCCTAACCCTAACCCTAACCCTAACCCTAACCCTAACCCTAACCCTAACCCTAACCCTAACCCTAACCCTAACCCTAACCCTAACCCTAACCCTAACCCTAACCCTAACCCTAACCCTAACCCTAACCCTAACCCTAACCCTAACCCTAACCCTAACCCTAACCCTAACCCTAACCCTAACCCTAACCCTAACCCTAACCCTAACCCTAACCCTAACCCTAACCCTAACCCTAACCCTAACCCTAACCCTAACCCTAACCCTAACCCTAACCCTAACCCTAACCCTAACCCTAACCCTAACCCTAACCCTAACCCTAACCCTAACCCTAACCCTAACCCTAACCCTAACCCTAACCCTAACCCTAACCCTAACCCTAACCCTAACCCTAACCCTAACCCTAACCCTAACCCTAACCCTAACCCTAACCCTAACCCTAACCCTAACCCTAACCCTAACCCTAACCCTAACCCTAACCCTAACCCTAACCCTAACCCTAACCCTAACCCTAACCCTAACCCTAACCCTAACCCTAACCCTAACCCTAACCCTAACCCTAACCCTAACCCTAACCCTAACCCTAACCCTAACCCTAACCCTAACCCTAACCCTAACCCTAACCCTAACCCTAACCCTAACCCTAACCCTAACCCTAACCCTAACCCTAACCCTAACCCTAACCCTAACCCTAACCCTAACCCTAACCCTAACCCTAACCCTAACCCTAACCCTAACCCTAACCCTAACCCTAACCCTAACCCTAACCCTAACCCTAACCCTAACCCTAACCCTAACCCTAACCCTAACCCTAACCCTAACCCTAACCCTAACCCTAACCCTAACCCTAACCCTAACCCTAACCCTAACCCTAACCCTAACCCTAACCCTAACCCTAACCCTAACCCTAACCCTAACCCTAACCCTAACCCTAACCCTAACCCTAACCCTAACCCTAACCCTAACCCTAACCCTAACCCTAACCCTAACCCTAACCCTAACCCTAACCCTAACCCTAACCCTAACCCTAACCCTAACCCTAACCCTAACCCTAACCCTAACCCTAACCCTAACCCTAACCCTAACCCTAACCCTAACCCTAACCCTAACCCTAACCCTAACCCTAACCCTAACCCTAACCCTAACCCTAACCCTAACCCTAACCCTAACCCTAACCCTAACCCTAACCCTAACCCTAACCCTAACCCTAACCCTAACCCTAACCCTAACCCTAACCCTAACCCTAACCCTAACCCTAACCCTAACCCTAACCCTAACCCTAACCCTAACCCTAACCCTAACCCTAACCCTAACCCTAACCCTAACCCTAACCCTAACCCTAACCCTAACCCTAACCCTAACCCTAACCCTAACCCTAACCCTAACCCTAACCCTAACCCTAACCCTAACCCTAACCCTAACCCTAACCCTAACCCTAACCCTAACCCTAACCCTAACCCTAACCCTAACCCTAACCCTAACCCTAACCCTAACCCTAACCCTAACCCTAACCCTAACCCTAACCCTAACCCTAACCCTAACCCTAACCCTAACCCTAACCCTAACCCTAACCCTAACCCTAACCCTAACCCTAACCCTAACCCTAACCCTAACCCTAACCCTAACCCTAACCCTAACCCTAACCCTAACCCTAACCCTAACCCTAACCCTAACCCTAACCCTAACCCTAACCCTAACCCTAACCCTAACCCTAACCCTAACCCTAACCCTAACCCTAACCCTAACCCTAACCCTAACCCTAACCCTAACCCTAACCCTAACCCTAACCCTAACCCTAACCCTAACCCTAACCCTAACCCTAACCCTAACCCTAACCCTAACCCTAACCCTAACCCTAACCCTAACCCGACACCCTAACCCGACACCCTAACCCTAACCCTAACCCGACACCCTAACCCTAACCCTAACCCGACACCCTAACCCTAACCCTAACCCGACACCCTAACCCGACACCCTAACCCTAACCCTAACCCTAACCCTAACCCGACACCCTAACCCGACACCCTAACCCGACACCCTAACCCTAACCCTAACCCTAACCCTAACCCGACACCCTAACCCGACACCCTAACCCTAACCCTAACCCGACACCCTAACCCTAACCCTAACCCTAACCCGACACCCTAACCCTAACCCTTAACCCTAACCCTAACCCTAACCCTAACCCTAACCCTAACCCTAACCCTAACCCGACACCCTAACCCTAACCCGACACCCTAACCCTAACCCTAACCCTAACCCTAACCCTAACCCGACACCCTAACCCTAACCCTAACCCTAACCCGACACCCTAACCCTAACCCTAACCCGACACCCTAACCCTAACCCTAACCCTAACCCTAACCCTAACCCTAACCCTAACCCTAACCCGACACCCTAACCCTAACCCTAACCCGACACCCTAACCCGACACCCTAACCCGACACCCTAACCCGACACCCTAACCCTAACCCTAACCCTAACCCTAACCCTAACCCGACACCCTAACCCTAACCCTAACCCTAACCCGACACCCTAACCCGACACCCTAACCCGACACCCTAACCCTAACCCTAACCCTAACCCTAACCCGACACCCTAACCCGACACCTTAACCCTAACCCTAACCCTAACCCTAACCCTAACCCTAACCCTAACCCGACACCCTAACCCTAACCCGACACCCTAACCCTAACCCGACACCCTAACCCTAACCCTAACCCGACACCCTAACCCGACACCCTAACCCGACACCCTAACCCGACACCCTAACCCTAACCCGACACCCTAACCCTAACCCGACACCCTAACCCGACACCCTAACCCGACACCCTAACCCGACACCCTAACCCTAACCCGACACCCTAACCCGACACCCTAACCCGACACCCTAACCCGACACCCTAACCCTAACCCTAACCCTAACCCTAACCCTAACCCCTAACCCTAACCCTAACCCTAACCCTAACCCGACACCCTAACCCGACACCCTAACCCGACACCCTAACCCTAACCCTAACCCGACACCCTAACCCTAACCCGACACCCTAACCCTAACCTAACCCGACACCCTAACCCTAACCCGACACCCTAACCCTAACCCGACACCCTAACCCGACACCCTAACCCGACACCCTAACCCGACACCCTAACCCTAACCCTAACCCTAACCGTAACCCTAACCCGACACCCTAACCCTAACCCGACACCCTAACCCTAACCCGACACCCTAACCCGACACCCTAACCCGACACCCTAACCCGACACCCTAACCCTAACCCTAACCCTAACCGTAACCCTAACCCGACACCCTAACCCGACACCCTAACCCTAACCCGACACCCTAACCCGACACCCTAACCCGACACCCTAACCCGACACCCTAACCCTAACCCTAACCCTAACCCTAACCCTAACCCTAACCCTAACCCTAACCCTAACCCTAAACCCTAACCCTAACCCTAACCCTAACCCTAACCCTAACCCTAACCCTAACCCTAACCCTAAACCCTAACCCTAACCCTAACCCTAACCCTAACCCTAACCCTAACCCTAAACCCTAACCCTAACCCTAACCCTAACCCTAACCCTAACCCCTAACCCTAACCCTAACCCTAACCCTAACCCTAACCCTAACCCTAACCCTAACCCTAAACCCTAACCCTAACCCTAACCCACTAGTGACGAGGATGCTGATGCTCCTTGGTTCGTGGCAAAGCCTGGGAAACAGGCGGCAGCAGCAGCGCCGGTTCGTCCCGTTTTGTCCACGTCTCTTAGTTGACCTTGCCCGCTTTTAGAGCTGATGCAATGAAAAAGGTGTGAAAAAGAAAAGGCGAGTTCAGGGAGCAAAAGAGCTCTGCAGGATGCCACCTGATTTGGCACTCTGTGCACTCTGTTTTGGAAACAACAAACACCACCCCCCCCCCAAAACAAAACAAACAGACAAGAACAACGACACCTGCCCTCTTTCTTGTCTTCAGAACTTCATCACTGTCTCGGCACATTGTCTTGTCAGAGCGGGAAGCGCAGATGATCTGTAGCCGGAGGACACATGCACGGGATTAACGCGTGTCCAGAGGTAGTCCCCACCACTGTGTCGCTTTCGTGCTTTTACTAATCCTAACTCGACGGTGGTCACTGTGATGGTCCTTTATGGTGGTATCCTCAGACTTCTGGGTCGCTAGTCCCAGTATTTCCGTTTCATCCTACCAAAAAAAATCCAAACTACGTTACAGCTGCATAAAATATTTTCTGCATACTCTTGTACGAGTACTTAAGACATAGCAGAAAGAGATCTGAAAGGCAGAAGAGCCATTCAAAAACCGTGCAACTATGAAAAAGTAAAGCAGAGCTCTCAGAAAAGAACGAGAAATTGTGGTAAAATATATACTTATGAAATACGCCGAGTAATATCAGGACACCAAAATATACTACATAGGAAGAGTCTGTGGCCCATTAGATAGAAATTCGATGTAAATCTACAGAGATATAATGTATAATGTAAAATTAATGTATAAATATAATGTATAAATAATGTACAATTACACAGAATACGATGTAAGACTACTGAGAGTTCTGTCTGTAAATGGATAATATTCGGCACCACTCAGCTCTCAAATTGCCTCTGCGCCTGTGGTGGTCCTAGAGTCTATCTTACAGCCTGGTAAAAATCTTAATTTAAAAGCATCCAGTACAAACCTTAAGCTACTCATCAGAGTAACAGCCATGTTTCTATCTACTAGCTAGGACTATACACATCTGTGTATATATTTTTATAATTCAGGACGATTTTCACAAATTTTTGATGCAGAGAAACACACCTAATTTTATTATGCAATCAAATTTGAGTTTTTTTCTCAGGAGAATATTTGTCTTTTTCACTGTGAGGTTATTAACTAGGTCTTCACAGGCTATCTTTGCCTCAAATTATGAAGAGACATATCACAAAACGGACTCAAAACGACCGTCCCTTTTTCAGGAAAAAATGTGCAAAAGTCCTCCCCCCTTTGTGGAACGTGTCCGTAGGACAGGAGCGTGCTCCCGCTTTGCGACAGAAGGAGACAGTTGGAGACACACATTCAGCTAATGGCCCACTATTAGTCATACACAGAGGCTGAGGACATCTACATCGCCCGGTACGGGCTGAATACTTTGCAGGATTTGTTACAAACCTTTTAGTCATATATATTTTAAAACCCCAGGAAACATGTCCATACCTCTGAGAATATTAAGTCAATAAATATTTGGACAAATTACATTTCACATCTATCCATTTTTGTCCCAATATTATCTGTGGTTAAAAACTATATAATAAAGAATACTAAATGTTGCTAATATATGAGCCCAATGAGAGCAACTGACCAGAAAGTAAAAACTTTTATTTGAAAATCGCTCTACAAATTAAGAAGAAGATGAAGACTGAAAATCGGACAAGATAATCTCTCAAAAATATCGACTTTGCTCTAAAAGCAAGACACAAGAAAGCCCTACAAAAAAAATGCAATGTAATTGACCCAAAAGTCAATTACAAAAGTCAATTGCCCCAAAAGTCTAACAGAACAGGCAAAAAGCTTAACAATACAAAGCATTTGCACTGCTGTCACTACTCTCGATTTTGCTGGGCCTAACAGTTTGCTGTGACATCCTCGAGCTGCTCTACTGCGGTTTTTTCAGTGTAGACAGACGTTCACTGGGGAGAGGAACACAGAGAGCTATGCTACGTCTCGGCTTTGACCCATGGTAAAGCTGTTCCTGCTTTTCTTTTACATGTGCTACCAACAGGATGTCACAAAACGACACAAGAGAAGGGGGAATCGCTAAAGGAGTCCTGAATGTTTTGACGGCCTTCTGAAAACTGGATAATCTAAATTAATTTACACGAGTGAGCCTTTTTGAAAGTTAGGATGTTTCTGCGTGTCGGCTAATAAAAACAGCAAACCGACTCAAAAACCACACAGAACACAGTTTCCTCACGTTCCCCCAGCAACGTTCCCTTTAATATCGGTGTATTTCCTCTCCTAACATGAGAAAGGATGCAGGTTGTGGACACAATAAAACAACTTCCTTAGGGTATGTGAAAGGCTGTCAGCGTACCTTTTAAATCCCTTGACTACAAGTACTATCATGCATTAACTCTCCGGTTTGATGCTCGCTGACAGGCCGTATCCTAAGCTGTTTTT
The DNA here is from genome assembly GCF_964106895.1 of Numenius arquata. Classification (NCBI taxonomy): domain Eukaryota; kingdom Metazoa; phylum Chordata; class Aves; order Charadriiformes; family Scolopacidae; genus Numenius; species Numenius arquata. Next base: position 9,257 of record NW_027415329.1, read on the forward strand.
CCAGCTTCCGTATCTCTTGCTGGAAAACATCTCTCTAGTACTCATTGTCAATTGCTCTCTCCTGAAGTTGAGGAAACTCTGTGGATGAACCATTTAACGTAAAACCTTTACATTAAAGAAAAGGATATTAAAACTTCTTAATATGTGAGGCTGGTAACGGCACATCTGTAGTATTATTACATGTGAATATGAGCCGGCGATGTGGGCTAGAAGCCCAGAAAGCCAACGAAAGCATGGCATGCATCAAGAAATTTGTGGCCAGTAAGTCACGGGAGGCGATTCTACGTCTCTACTCTACCCGCGTGATGTTCCAACCTGGAATATTGTGTCCAGCTTTGGAGTGCTTGACACAGGAAGGACACGGACCTGCTGGAACGTATCCAGCAGAGGGACTCGAAAATGATTGCAGGGACGGAGAACCTCCCCTAAGAAGAGAGGCTGAGAGAGCTGGGGTTGTTCAGCCTGAAGAACAGAAGGATTCGGGGAGACATTGTAGCAGCCTTCCAGTACCTGAAGGGAGAATACAGGAGAGCTGGAGGGGGAATATTTTTCAGGAGAGGTACTGACAGGACAAGGGGTAATGGTATAAATTGGAAGAGGGGAGATTTAGATTAGATATTAGTAGGAAATTCTTTCCTGTGAGCGTGTGTCGGAGTGAGAGATGGACCCGGAGTAATGATGAGTCTCTATATGAGTATGGTCTTTCTCCCTTTATTCAAGTATTCACAAGACAGAGAAGCAGAGCACGCACTAGCGACAGCTATCTGATTGGCTTACAGTCTCTGTTCACGCGCCTAGAGCGCTCACACTATTAGTGCAGACCTCTTATCCACGCGCAGCAGATGATTCTCTATCTCCCGGAGGCAGTACCGCTTATCACTTATTTATCATGTAGCTACATCTTCATACTTCTGTTTCTCAAGGACAGTTCACAGCCTCCTCCAGGCTTTCATCCCTATCAAAGACTGGGTTGCTCAATGTAATCAAGTCGTGCCCTTTTTCACTCAGCCATTCCTCCACAATTCCCCCTTCTTGTTTTTGAGCAATCCAGGCTTGGTTTACTACTTTTAACATAGCTCTCTTAATACAACTAAGCACTAAACATAAGCATAGAACTATAATCATAAGAGTTATTATAATGCGCAAGCCTTCAAAAGTAAGCCTACTAACCATTGTGTCATATTCCAAAACAAGTTAGTCACCTATCTAAAAACCCATGGTTTTGATGAATTTTGTTTGCATGCTCATTTAAGTACTGCAACTGTTTATGAATTGATACGCTGTGATCGGAAAATTCATACAGCACATGCCTTCAAAATCCTCGCAACCATGACCTTGAGCTAATAGCAAAAAGTCAATTGCCGCTCTATTCTGCAAAATAAGCTATTTTGATCTCATAACAAAGTTTCTATTACCTCAGTGGTGACTTTAGATTTTTTTTCAGCCCAAAAAGCTAAACGTCCTTTCTCCTTCAAAGCTCTGCCTGCTGCTGCCCCAGGTACAAACATGGATAAAAACACTCTCTCAGTGGGATTGAGTACGGTAACTTCATCATTGCAATTTGGTGTGAGACTAATGACCGCCCGTTTCGTACGTGCGTTGTTTTCTCCCTTGGTCACATTTTTCCACCAGTTTTGATTTGGGGACAACAACGTTAATTTGCCAAGAAAACATGGACCATCTATCGTATTTTTCGGAATTCCCTGCCATGCCCTGTCACCACATATCAAAAACACGTCTGGCGGCAAGGCTTTTGGTGTGCCATTGTTCCAAATTTGCTGTTCCGCTTTCGTTTCAACCCCAAGGGCTCCCAGTCCTTGTTTTGATGTGTCATTTGTGCCACAAAATGCGCCTTTATATCTATAGTCATAGTAGTTTGCTTTCGGAGAGACGTTTGTCCACCCCGTCCAATTAAATGTTCGATAGTAATTTACGCCAGTAAAGGCAGGTCCTCCAAAAAATATGCAGGTTTGAGTCCAGTTCTGGGAGACATTTCCAATTCTCATTGATCCTAACAGTTCTAATTCTTGAGGGTCCCAAGGCAGCGTAACATTCAAGCTATTAAGGAGCGTGGCACTACAATTACTAACGTTCTGGGAATTAGTGCAGTTCTGCTTACTATACTTGCTAAAGTCTTCTACCTTAAAACCGGGTACTCCTATCAAACATGTCCGAAAAGGCTCTGTAGCAGAGGCAAGCGATAGACAAAAGGCTTGTTGTCCTGTCTTATTCGCCCAGGTGACCCACATGTTTTCCTTAGGTTCAATCTTGTGGAGGGTCATTACCGCCGGGATCAATATCCCCAGGGTCAGGATCTTGAAAATCTTGGTTGTCAGGCAGATCATGTCGAGTCAGAGCAGGTTTTACAGCTCGACTGGACACCCACACTGTACCACAATCTGTGGAGACACACATATAACTTCGACAATTAAATATAACAGGAAGAGGACCCATCCAAATTCCAGAGACTGGATCTTTATACATCACTTTGAGTTGCGGGAGTATTGTTGTACTATTGAACTTAAGGTTTTGATGGTTCCTCTCGATCATCCATGAGACAGAGAAAGTTCAACGTAAAGAGCACACGATGTAGCCTTTGCTGAGCATCTCTCTCTACTCCCTTCTGTTTACCTAGATAGTCCTTCAATACTTGATGAGTGCGTTCCACTATTCCTTGTCCCGTAGGCGAATATGGGATCCCTGTCTTGTGATCAACACCCCAACTTAGCAAAAAATTTCTGTCCTTTTGACTAACATAAGCAGGCCCATTATCAGTTTTAATGCATTCAGGCACTCCTAATACAGCAAAGCAAGCAAGCGTTTACATACATGATGTGCCTTTTCTCCGGGCAATGCTTATGCCCAGATCATATAAGAAAATGTATCAGTAGTCACATGTACATACTTGAAGCGACCAAACTCTGGGATATGTGTGATATCCATCTGCCATAACTCTAACGCCCTTAATCCTTTTGGGTTCACTCCTAACCCTATGCCTGGACCATGGCTCCCACGTTTCGGGCAGGCTTGGATAATGCCTCGAGCCTCATTTTCTCTTAAATTAAATTGTCTTTTTAGCCCTTTTGCATTCTCGTGACTCTGTCTAGCTTGTTGAAATTTATCCATAGGAGGCACATGACACACTGGACTAACCAGGCTGTCAGCAAGTTGATTGCCCTGGCCTAATCCAAGGTCTAGCTGATGACTAAGAATATGGATAACACAACAGGCAGCTGTTCTTTGGTCAAGTAAAGATCGCAACCTAATAAATAAAAAGTCCCCAGCCTAGGATTAGCTGTCTCTCTAAGTAGAGAGTCTTCCTGGCGTGGCACTATTCCAGCCACATATAATGAGTCTGTTAGTACATTCAAGGGAGTGCTTAGCCAATTATTCAAGGCCCATACTACTGTTGTTATTTCCAATGTTTTATGGCAATCACGAGGTTGTCCCACTTGATATGCTGACACCATTGACCCATTTCATGCCAAAAACAGGCTGCACGCCGCAAGAGTTTGCCCGCATCTGTATACAGAGTGATACCATCTGACAATGGGTCTCTCCGTACCTTGGGTTTTTCTAGCCTTTTATTTATTTTTAAAAATTGCCACAATTTCCCTTGTGGCTGTGGAGAATGCAATCTCCCACTGTAGCCTAAGAAGGCTTGTTTCATGGCAGCGTTATTACGCAGCCACCATTCTAAATCTAAGGCGCTAAAAGCTATGCTAAAATCCTCTGATTCTTTGCCACTGATTTCTATGATTCCTGATCTTCCTTTTCGTATCAATTCACCTACTCTCAGTTTGCGTTTGAATGCTCTTTTTTAGTTGTACAACTAAGAACATCCATTCTACGACATTGAGAACATTCTCTTTATTTACCTTCCCTTCTCATCTCTCAGTGGCATCACCAAAGAAGGATAAGGTTTGCTTTTGCTTTGTGCTTTGCCACTGACAAATGACTGCATATGGTGATTCTTTCTGATTACATGTTATCATGACAATGGCAACATTACGATGCGTCGAGATGACCATGTCGATTGCAGTTTTTGTGCAATCTTTTGTAGTGCTGCTTGCTGCGTCGCTGTCAGAGTAACGCCGTCGGCTGGATGATAGCTACTCAATAATTCAGTTAAGGGTGTAATGTTACATTACACTGGAGATGCCAACACAGTTCCGCACCCATTAAATGTCTCCAAGCAGATCTGGACATCACTCAGTGTGCGCAATTCAGTTGCGAGCTCGGTTTTTTGCTGTCGAATCTTGGAGTCTATGATAGACGGTGGTGCTTTGTTTTTGAGCTTCAGTCCTTTCTACACTCAATAATTTTTCTTCAAAGTCTGCTCCTTATGGTACACTGGCTAGAATTTTTTTGGTGGTATTATTGGCAAAACTTGAACATCTGTTGTTTACAGCTGTCATCTACCTCAGGGAGATTCATGATTGCTTCCCACAGTCGGTGAACAAAGACACTATATTTTTCTGTAGTTCCTTGCATCATGGAACAAAAGTAGTACCAGAGAAGCACATCTCTCCCGATCTCGCCGCGCTACCACAGTGCGCCTCCGAGTGCCGCTCAGCGCTCTCACGATATCGCCGCTCCTTCACCCCGCTCCTCGATGTGCCTCCGGGCGCTCTGCTGAGCTCGCCACACTACCACCGTGCGCCTCCAGGTGCCGCTGTGTGTCCGGTCGACAGGACGCACGCTCATTCCGCTCCTCGGGGGTGCCGCCGGACACTCTCCCGAGCTCGTTGCGCTCCACCCTGCGCATGCGAGTGCCGCTGGGTGCTCTCGGGATCTCGCCGCGGTACCACCGCGCGCCTCCCAGTGCCGCCGAGCGATTTTCCGATATACCCGCTCCTTCACCACGGTGCTCGAGGTGCCGCCGGGCGCTCTCCCGAGCTCGCCGCGCTACCATCGTGCGCATGCGAGTGCTGCCAGGCGCTCTCTCGGTATCGCCGCTCCTTCCCACGGTGCTCGGGGTGCCACCGGGCGCTCTGCCGACCTCGCCGCACTACCACCGTGCGCCTCCAGGTGCCGCTGTGCGTCCTGTCGACCCGATGCCCGCTCATCCCGCTCTCGGAGTGCCGCCGGCGCTCTCCCGAGCTCGTCGCGCTAGCACCGTGCGACGGCGAGTGCCACGGGGCACTCTCGGGATCTCGCAGCGGTACCACAGCGCGCCTCCTAGTACCGCTGAGCGTTCTCCCATATGGCTGCTCCTTCACCCTGCTTTTCTATGTGCCGCCGGGCTCTCTGCCGAACTCGCCGCACTACCAGCGTGCGCCTCCGAGTGCCGCCGAGCACAATCCCTGTAACACCACTCGTTGACCCAGCGCATCGGGGTGCCGCTAGACGCTCTGCTGAGATCTTCGCACCCAGCGGCGGCAAGAGCCACCGGGAAATCGACAGAGTCTGCAGGGCCCAAGGGAAGACCACAAGCCCCTACGGAACCCTACACAACCCTCTGGAAACTTATGGCACCCTACAAGCTCCTACCAACCCCTGCGGCCACTTACAGAACCCTACAGGTCCCTACGGAAATCTACGGGACTCCACGGGCCCCTAGGGAAGCCTACGGATTTCGACGGAACCTTACGAGGCCCTCTGGAACCCTACAGAATACTCCAGGACCCGACAGCACTCTACAAGACCCTTAGCAACACAACGGAACCTCACTAAAACCCTATGGGCTCCTACAGAACACTGCAGGTGCCTACGGAACCCTACAGACCCCTACGGAACACTACCAGCCACTACGGAAACCTATGGCCCCTACGGAACTCTACGGAACCTGACAGAAACACTGTGCGCCCCTACAGGCCCTTGCGGGCAGTTGCAGAACTCTGCAGGAACCCACGGAACTTTATGGAACCCTACCAGCCCCTACGGAAGCCTAAAGACCCTTGCAGGCAGTTACGGAACGGTACAGGACCCTATGGAACTTTACCAGCCACTATGGAACTCTACGGGTCCCTACGGAACCCTGCAGAACCCTCCGGAACCTTACAGAATCCCACAGACTCCTAGAGACTTCTGCGGGCACTTAAACAACCCTACAGGCCCCTACGGAACACTGCCAGCTCCTATGGAAGGAACCCTACGGGCCCCTACAGAACTCTACTGGCTCCTGCGGTACTCCACAGGCCTCTAGGGAACCTACGAAGCTCTACGGAGCCCTATGGATCCTTACGGAACAGTACGGGCCCCTTCAGACCTCTGCGGGCCCTTATGGAAACCTACAGGACCCTACGGAACTCTACGAGACTCTACAGGCCCCTAGAGAACACCACAGGCCCCTACGGAACCGTACGAGACTCTACAGGCCCCTAGGGAACACCACAGGCCCCTACGGAACCCTACACAACTCTCTGGAAACTTATGGAACCCTACAAGCTCCTACCAACCCCTGCGAGCACTTACACAACCCTACAGGTCCCTACGGAAATCTAAGGAACTCTACGGGCCCCTACGGAACCCTGCAGAACCCTCCAGAACCTTACAGAATCCCACGGATTCCTACAGACTCCTGCGGGCACTTACTCAACCCTAGAGGACCCTACGGAACACTACTGGCTCCTGCGGTACTCCACAGGCCTCTAGGGAACCTACGAAGCTCTACGGAACCCTATGGATCCTTACGGCACAGTACGGGCCCCTTCAGACCTCTGCGGGCGCTTATGGAAACCTACAGGACCCTACCGAAACTGTACGAGACTCTACAGGCCCCTAGGGAACACCACAGGCCCCTACGGAACCCTACACAACCCTCCGGAAACATATGGCACCCTACAAGCTCCTACCAACCCCTGCGGGCACTTACATAACCCTACAGGCCCCTACGGAAATCTACGGGACTCTACGGGCCCCTAGGGAACCCTTCAGATTTCGACGGAACCCTACGAGCCCCTCTGGAACCCTACAGAATACTCCAGGACCCGACAGCACTCTACAAGACCCTTAGCAACACAACGGAACCTCACTAAAACCCTATGGGCTCCTACAGAACACTGCAGGTGCCTACGGAAACCTACAGACCCCTACAGAATACTACCAGCCACTACAGAAAAATATGGCCCCTACGGAACTCTACGGAACCTGGCAGAAACACTGTGCGCCCCTACAGGCCCTTGCGGGCACTTGCAGAACTCTGCAGGAACCCACGGAACTTTATGGAACCCTACCAGCCCCTACGGAAGCCTAAAGACCCTTGCAGGCAGTTACGGAACGGTACAGGGCCCTACGGAACTTTACCAGCCACTATGGAACTCTAGGGGCCCCTACGGAACCCTGCAGAACCCTCCGGAACCTTACAGAATCCCACAGACTCCTACAGACTCCTGCGGGCACTTACTCAACCCTAGCGGACCCTACGGAACACTGCCAGCTCCTATGGAAGGAACCCTACGGGCCCCTAGAGAACACTACTGGCTCCTGTGGTACTCTACAGGCCTCTAGGGAACCTACGAAGCTCTACGGAGCCCTATGGATCCTTATGGAACAGTACGGGCCCCTTCAGACCTCTGCGGGCGCTTATGGAAACCTACAGGACCCTACGGAACTGTACAAGACTCTACAGGCTCCTAGGAAACACCACAGGCCCCTACGGAACCCTACACAACCCTCTGGAAACTTATGGCACCCTACAAGAGCCTACCAACCCCTGCGGCCACTTACAGAACCCTACAGGTCCCTACGGAAATCTACGGGACTCCACGGGCCCCTAGGGAAGCCTACGGATTTCGACGGAACCTTACGAGCCCCTCTGGAACCCTACAGAATACTCCAGGACCCGACAGCACTCTACAAGACCCTTAGCAACACAACGGAACCTCACGAAAACCCTATGGGCTCCTACAGAACACTGCAGGCGCCTACGGAATCCTACAGAACCCTACAGACACCTGCGGGCACTTACAGAACCCTGCAGGCCCCTACGGAACCCTACAGGTCTATACAGAACCCCACAGGGCCCTACGGAACTTTACCAGCCACTACGGAACTCTACGGGCCCCTACGGAACCCTGCAGAACCCTCCGGAACCTTACAGAATCCCACAGACTCCTGCGGGCACTTACACAAACTTACAGGCCCCTACGGAACACTGCCAGCCCATATGGAAGGAACCCTACGGGCCCCTACAGAACACTACTGGCTCCTGCGGTACTCTACAGGCCTCTAGGGAACCTACGAAGCTCTACTGAGCCCTGTGGATCCTTACGGAACAGTACGGGCCCCTTCAGACCTCTGCGGGCGCTTATGGAAACCTACAGGACCCTACGGAACTCTACGAGACTCTACAGGCCCCTAGGAAACACCACAGGCCCCTACGGAACCGTACGAGACTCTACAGGCCCCTAGGGAACACCACAGGCCCCTACGGAACCCTACACAACCCTCTGGAAACTTATGGCACCCTACAAGCTCCTACCAACCCCTGCGGGCACTTACACAACCCTACAGGTCCCTACGGAAATCTACGGGACTCTATGGGCCCCAAGGGAACCCTACGGATTTTGACGGAACCCTACCAGCCCCTCTGGAACCCTACAGAATACTCCAGGACCCGACAGAACTCTACAAGACCCTTAGCGACACAACGGAACCTCACGAAAACCCTATGGGCTCCTACAGAACACTGCAGGTGCCTACGGAACCCTACAGACCCCTACAGAATACTACCAGCCACTACAGAAACCTATGGCCCCTACGGAACTCTACGGAACCTGACAGAAACACTGTGCGCCCCTACAGGCCCTTGCGGGCACTTGCAGAACTCTGCAGGAACCCACGGAACTTTATGGAACCCTACCAGCCCCTACGGAAGCCTAAAGACCCTTGCAGGCAGTTACGGAACGGTACAGGACCCTATGGAACTTTACCAGCCACTATGGAACTCTAGGGGCCCCTACGGAACCCTGCAGAACCCTCCGGAACCTTACAGAATCCCACAGACTCCTACAGACTCCTGCGGGCACTTACTCAACCCTAGCGGACCCTACGGAACACTGCCAGCCCATATAAAAGGAACCCTACGGGCCCCTACAGAACACTACTGGCTCCTGCGGTACTCTACAGGCCTCTAGGGAACCTACGAAGCTCTACTGAGCCCTGTGGATCCTTACGGAACAGTACGGGCCCCTTCAGACCTCTGCGGGCGCTTATGGAAACCTACAGGACCCTACAGAAGTCTACGAGACTCTACAGGCCCCTAGGAAACACCACAGGCCCCTACGGAACCCTACATAACCCTCTGGAAACTTATGGCACCCTACAAGCTCCTACCAACCCCTGCGGCCACTTACAGAACCCTACAGGTCCCTACGGAAATCTACGGGACTCCACGGGCCCCTAGGGAAGCCTACGGATTTCGACGGAACCTTACGAGCCCCTCTGGAACCCTACAGAATACTCCAGGACCCGACAGCACTCTACAAGACCCTTAGCAACACAACGGAACCTCACGAAAACCCTATGGGCTCCTACAGAACACTGCAGGTGCCTACGGAAACCTACAGACCCCTACAGAATACTACCAGCCACTACAGAAAAATATGGCCCCTACGGAACTCTACGGAACCTGGCAGAAACACTGTGCGCCCCTACAGGCCCTTGCGGGCACTTGCAGAACTCTGCAGGAACCCACGGAACTTTATGGAACCCTACCAGCCCCTACGGAAGCCTAAAGACCCTTGCAGGCAGTTACGGAACGGTACAGGACCCTATGGAACTTTACCAGCCACTATGGAACTCTACGGGTCCCTACGGAACCCTGCAGAACCCTCCGGAACCTTACAGAATCCCACAGACTCCTAGAGACTTCTGCGGGCACTTAAACAACCCTACAGGCCCCTACGGAACACTGCCAGCTCCTATGGAAGGAACCCTACGGGCCCCTACAGAACTCTACTGGCTCCTGCGGTACTCCTCAGGCCTCTAGGGAACCTACGAAGCTCTACAGAGCCCTATGGATCCTTACGGAACAGTACGGGCCCCTTCAGACCTCTGCGGGCCCTTATGGAAACCTACAGGACCCTACGGAACTGTAAGAGACTCTACAGGCCCCTAGAGAACACCACAGGCCCCTACGGAACCGTACGAGACTCTACAGGCCCCTAGGGAACACCACAGGCCCCTACGGAACCCTACACAACTCTCTGGAAACTTATGGAACCCTACAAGCTCCTACCAACCCCTGCGAGCACTTACACAACCCTACAGGTCCCTACGGAAATCTAAGGAACTCTACGGGCCCCTACGGAACCCTGCAGAACCCTCCAGAACCTTACAGAATCCCACGGATTCCTACAGACTCCTGCGGGCACTTACTCAACCCTAGAGGACCCTACGGAACACTACTGGCTCCTGCGGTACTCCACAGGCCTCTAGGGAACCTACGAAGCTCTACGGAACCCTATGGATCCTTACGGCACAGTACGGGCCCCTTCAGACCTCTGCGGGCGCTTATGGAAACCTACAGGACCCTACCGAAACTGTACGAGACTCTACAGGCCCCTAGGGAACACCACAGGCCCCTACGGAACCCTACACAACCCTCCGGAAACATATGGCACCCTACAAGCTCCTACCAACCCCTGCGGGCACTTACATAACCCTACAGGTCGCTACGGAAATCTACGGGACTCTATGGGCCCCTAGGGAACCCTACAGATTTCGACGGAACCCTACGAGCCCCTCTGGAACCCTACAGAATACTCCAGGACCCGACAGCACTCTACAAGACCCTTAGCAACACAACGGAACCTCACTAAAACCCTATGGGCTCCTACAGAACACTGTAGGCGCCTACGGAAACCTGCAGACCCCTACAGAATACTACCAGCCACTACAGAAAAATATGGCCCCTACGGAACTCTACGGAACCTGGCAGAAACACTGTGCGCCCCTACAGGCCCTTGCGGGCACTTGCAGAACTTTGCAGGAACCCACGGAACTTTATGGAACCCTACCAGCCCCTACGGAAGCCTAAAGACCCTTGCAGGCAGTTACGGAACGGTACAGGGCCCTAGGGAACTTTACCAGCCACTACGGAACTCTACGGGCCCCTACGGAACCCTGCAGAACCTTACAGAATCCCACGGATTCCTACAGACTCCTGCGGGCACTTACTCAACCCTAGAGGACCCTACGGAACACTACTGGCTCCTGCGGTACTCCACAGGCCTCTAGGGAACCTACGAAGCTCTACTGAGCCCTGTGGATCCTTACGGAACAGTACGGGCCCCTTCAGACCTCTGCGGGCGCTTATGGAAACCTACAGGACCCTACAGAACTCTACGAGACTCTACAGGCCCCTAGGGAACACCACAGGCCCCTACGGAACCCTACACAACCCTCTGGAAACTTATGGCACCCTACAAGCTCCTACCAACCCCTGCGGGCACTTACAGAACCCTACAGGTCCCTACGGAAATCTACGGGACTCCACGGGCCCCTAGGGAAGCCTACGGATTTCGACGGAACCTTACGAGCCCCTCTGGAACCCTACAGAATACTCCAGGACCCGACAGCACTCTACAAGACCCTTAGCAACACAACGGAACCTCACGAAAACCCTATGGGCTCCTACAGAACACTGCAGGCACCTACGGAATCCTACAGAACCCTACAGAATACTACCAGCCACTACGGAAACCTATGGCCCCTACGGAACTCTACGGAACCTGACAGAAACACTGTGCGCCCCTACAGGCCCTTGCGGGCAGTTGCAGAACTCTGCAGGAACCCACGGAACTTTATGGAACCCTACCAGCCCCTACGGAAGCCTAAAGACCCTTGCAGGCAGTTACGGAACGGTACAGGACCCTATGGAACTTTACCAGCCACTATGGAACTCTACGGGTCCCTACGGAACCCTGCAGAACCCTCCGGAACCTTACAGAATCCCACAGACTCCTAGAGACTTCTGCGGGCACTTAAACAACCCTACAGGCCCCTACGGAACACTGCCAGCTCCTATGGAAGGAACCCTACGGGCCCCTACAGAACTCTACTGGCTCCTGCGGTACTCCACAGGCCTCTAGGGAACCTACGAAGCTCTACGGAGCCCTATGGATCCTTACGGAACAGTACGGGCCCCTTCAGACCTCTGCGGGCCCTTATGGAAACCTACAGGACCCTACGGAACTCTACGAGACTCTACAGGCCCCTAGAGAACACCACAGGCCCCTACGAAACCGTACGAGACTCTACAGGCCCCTAGGGAACACCACAGGCCCCTACGGAACCCTACACAACTCTCTGGAAACTTATGGAACCCTACAAGCTCCTACCAACCCCTGCGAGCACTTACACAACCCTACAGGTCCCTACGGAAATCTAAGGAACTCTACGGGCCCCTACGGAACCCTGCAGAACCCTCCAGAACCTTACAGAATCCCACGAATTCCTACAGACTCCTGCGGGCACTTACTCAACCCTAGAGGACCCTACGGAACACTACTGGCTCCTGCGGTACTCCACAGGCCTCTAGGGAACCTACGAAGCTCTACGGAACCCTATGGATCCTTACGGCACAGTACGGGCCCCTTCAGACCTCTGCGGGCGCTTATGGAAACCTACAGGACCCTACCGAAACTGTACGAGACTCTACAGGCCCCTAGGGAACACCACAGGCCCCTACGGAACCCTACACAACCCTCCGGAAACATATGGCACCCTACAAGCTCCTACCAACCCCTGCCGGCACTTACATAACCCTACAGGTCCCTACGGAAATCTACGGGACTCTACGGGCCCCTAGGGAACCCTTCAGATTTCGACGGAACCCTACGAGCCCCTCTGGAACCCTACAGAATACTCCAGGACCCGACAGCACTCTACAAGACCCTTAGCAACACAACGGAACCTCACTAAAACCCTATGGGCTCCTACAGAACACTGCAGGTGCCTACGGAAACCTACAGACCCCTACAGAATACTACCAGCCACTACAGAAAAATATGGCCCCTACGGAACTCTACGGAACCTGGCAGAAACACTGTGCGCCCCTACAGGCCCTTGCGGGCACTTGCAGAACTCTGCAGGAACCCACGGAACTTTATGGAACCCTACCAGCCCCTACGGAAGCCTAAAGACCCTTGCAGGCAGTTACGGAACGGTACAGGGCCCTAGGGAACTTTACCAGCCACTACGGAACTCTACGGGCCCCTACGGAACCCTGCAGAACCCTCCAGAACCTTACAGAATCCCACGGATTCCTACAGACTCCTGCGGGCACTTACTCAACCCTAGAGGACCCTACGGAACACTACTGGCTCCTGCGGTACTCCAGAGGCCTCTAGGGAACCTACAAAGCTCTACGGAGCCCTATGGATCCTTACGGAACAGTACGGGCCCCTTCAGACCTCTGCGGGCACTTATGGAAACCTACAGCACCCTACGGAACTGTACGAGACTCTACAGGCCCCTAGGGAACACCACAGGCCCCTACGGAACCGTACGAGACTCTACAGGCCCCTAGGGAACACCACAGGCCCCTACGGAACCCTACACAACCCTCCGGAAACTTATGGAACCCTACAAGCTCCTACCAACCCCTGCGAGCACTTACACAACCCTACAGGCCCCGACGGAAATCTACGGGACTCTATGGGCCCCTAGGGAACCCTACAGATTTCGACGGAACCCTATGAGGCCCTCTGGAACCCTACAGAATACTCCAGGACCCGACAGCACTCTACAAGACCCTTAGCAACACAACGGAACCTCACTAAAACCCTATGGGCTCCTACAGAACACTGTAGGCGCCTACGGAAACCTGCAGACCCCTACAGAATACTACCAGCCACTACAGAAAAATATGGCCCCTACGGAACTCTACGGAACCTGGCAGAAACACTGTGGGCCCCTACAGGCCCTAGCGGGCACTTGCAGAACTTTGCAGGAACCCACGGAACTTTATGGAACCCTACCAGCCCCTACGGAAGCCTAAAGACCCTTGCAGGCAGTTACAGAACGGTACAGGGCCCTAGGGAACTTTACCAGCCACTACGGAACTCTACGGGCCCCTACGGAACCCTGCAGAACCCTCCAGAACCTTACAGAATCCCACGGATTCCTACAGACTCCTGCGGGCACTTACTCAACCCTAGAGGACCCTACGGAACACTACTGGCTCCTGCGGTACTCCACAGGCCTCTAGGGAACCTACGAAGCTCTACGGAACCCTATGGATCCTTACGGAACAGTACGGGCCCCTTCAGACCTCTGCGGGCGCTTATGGAAACCTACAGGACCCTACCGAAACTGTACGAGACTCTACAGGCCCCTAGGGAACACCACAGGCCCCTACGGAACCCTACACAACCCTCCGGAAACATATGGCACCCTACAAGCTCCTACCAACCCCTGCGGGCACTTACATAACCCTACAGGCCCCTACGGAAATCTACGGGACTCTACGGGCCCCTAGGGAACCCTTCAGATTTCGATGGAACCCTAACAGCCCCTCTGGAACCCTACAGAATATTCCAGGACCCGACAGCACTCTACAAGACCCTTAGCAACACAACGGAACCTCACTAAAACCCTATGGGCTCCTACAGAACACTGCAGGTGCCTACGGATCCCTGCAGGCCCCTACGGATCCCTACAGACACCTGCGGGCACTTACGGAACCCTGCAGGCCCCTACGGAACCCTACAGGTCCATACAGAACCCCACAGGGCCCTACGGAACTTTACCAGCCACTACGGAACTCTACGGGCCCCTACGGAACCCTGCAGAACCTTACAGAATCCCACGGATTCCTACAGACTCCTGCGGGCACTTACTCAACCCTAGAGGACCCTACGGAACACTGCCAGCTCCTATGGAAGGAACACTACGGGCCCCTACAGAACACTACTGGCTCCTGCGGTACTCCAGAGGCCTCTAGGGAACCTACGAAGCTCTACGGAGCCCTATGGATCCTTATGGAACAGTACGGGCCCCTTCAGACCTCTGCGGGCGCTTATGGAAACCTACAGGACCCTACGGAACTCTACGAGACTCTACAGGCCCCTACGGAACCGTACGAGACTCTACAGGCCCTTAGGGAACACCACAGGCCACTACGGAACCCTACACAACCCTCTGAAAACTTATGGAACCCTATAAGCTCCTACCAACCCCTGCGAGCACTTACACAACCCTACAGGTCCCTACGGCAATCTACGGGACTCTATGGGCCCCTAGGGAACCCTACAGATTTCGACGGAACCCTACGAGCCCCTCTGGAACCCTACAGAATACTCCAGGACCCGACAGCACTCTACAAGACCCTTAGCAACACAACGGAACCTCACTAAAACCCTATGGGCTCCTACAGAACACTGTAGGTGCCTACAGAAACCTACAGACCCCTACAGAATACTACCAGCCACTACAGAAAAATATGGCCCTTACGGAACTCTACGGAACCTGGCAGAAACACTGTGCGCCCCTACAGGCCCTTGCGGGCACTTGCAGAACTCTGCAGGAACCCACGGAACTTTATGGAACCCTTCCAGCCCCTACGGAAGCCTAAAGACCCTTGCAGGCAGTTACGGAACGGTACAGGGCCCTAGGGAACTTTACCAGCCACTATGGAACTCTACGGGCCCCTACGGAACCCTGCAGAACCCTCCAGAACCTTACAGAATCCCACGGATTCCTACAGACTCCTGCGGGCACTTACTCAACCCTAGAGGACCCTACGGAACACTGCCAGCTCCTATGGAAGGAACCCTACGGGCCCCTACAGAACACTACTGGCTCCTGTGGTACTCCAGAGGCCTCTAGGGAACCTACGAAGCTCTACGGAGCCCTATGGATCCTTATGGAACAGTACAGGCCCCTTCAGACCTCTGCGGGCGCTTATGGAAACGTACAGGACCCTACGGAACTGTACGAGACTCTACAGGCCCCTAGGGAACACCACAGGCCCCTACGGAACCGTACGAGACTCTACAAGCCCCTAGGGAACACCACAGGCCCCTACGGAACCCTACACAACCCTCTGGAAACTTATGGAACCCTACAAGCTCCTACCAACCCCTGCGAGCACTTACACAACCCTACAGGTCCCTACGGCAATCTACGGGACTCTATGCGCCCCTAGGGAACCCTATAGATTTCGATGGAACCCTATGAGGCCCTCTGGAACCCTACAGAATACTCCAGGACCCGACAGCACTCTACAAGACCCTTAGCAACACAACAGAACCTCACTAAAACCCTATGGGCTCCTACAGAACACTGCAGGTGCCTACGGAACCCTACAGACCCCTACGGAACCCTACAGACACCTGCGGGCACTTACGGAACCCTGCAGGCCCCTACGGAACCCTACAGGTCCATACAGAACCCCACAGGGCCCTACGGAACTTTACCAGCCACTACGGAACTCTACGGGCCCCTACGGAACCCTGCAGAACCCTCCAGAACCTTACAGAATCCCACAGACTCCTACAGACTTCTGCGGGCACTTACACAACCCTACAGGTCCCTACGGAAATCTACAGGACTCTATGGGCCCCTAGGGAACCCTATAGATTTCGATGGAACCCTACGAGCCCCTCCTGAACCCTACAGAATACTCCAGGACCCGACAGCACTCTACAAGACCCTTAGCAACACAACGGAACCTCACTAAAACCCTATGGGCTCCTACAGAACACTGTAGGTGCCTACGGAAACCTACAGACCCCTACAGAATACTACCAGCCACTATAGAAAAATATGGCCCTTACGGAACTCTACGGAACCTGGCAGAAACACTGTGCGCCCCTACAGGCCCTTGCGGGCACTAGCAGAACTCTGCAGGAACCCACGGAACTTTATGGAACCCTACCAGCCCCTACGGAAGCCTAAAGACCCTTGCAGGCAGTTACGGAACGGTACAGGGCCCTAGGGAACTTTACCAGCCACTACGGAACTCTACGGGCCCCTACGGAACCCTGCAGAACCCTCCAGAACCTTACAGAATCCCACGGATTCCTACAGACTCCTGCGGGCACTTACTCAACCCTAGAGGACCCTACGGAACACTACTGGCTCCTGCGGTACTCCACAGGCCTCTAGGGAACCTACGAAGCTCTACGGAACCCTATGGATCCTTACGGCACAGTACGGGCCCCTTCAGACCTCTGCGGGCGCTTATGGAAACCTACAGGACCCTACCGAAACTGTACGAGACTCTACAGGCCCCTAGGGAACACCACAGGCCCCTACGGAACCCTACACAACCCTCCGGAAACATATGGCACCCTACAAGCTCCTACCAACCCCTGCGGGCACTTACATAACTCTACAGGCCCCTACGGAAATCTACGGGACTCTACAGGCCCCTAGGGAACCCTTCAGATTTCGACGGAACCCTACCAGCCCCTCTGGAACCCTACAGAATACTCCAGGACCCGACAGCACTCTACAAGACCCTTAGCAACACAACAGAACCTCACTAAAACCCTATGGGCTCCTACAGAACACTGCAGGTGCCTACGGAAACCTACAGACCCCTACAGAATACTACCAGCCACTACAGAAAAATATGGCCCCTACGGAACTCTACGGAACCTGGCAGAAACACTGTGCGCCCCTACAGGCCCTTGCGGGCACTTGCAGAACTCTGCAGGAACCCACGGAACTTTATGGAACCCTACCAGCCCCTACGGAAGCCTAAAGACCCTTGCAGGCAGTTACGGAACGGTACAGGGCCCTAGGGAACTTTACCAGCCACTACGGAACTCTACGGGCCCCTACGGAACCCTGCAGAACCTTACAGAATCCCACGGATTCCTACAGACTCCTGCGGGCACTTACTCAACCCTAGAGGACCCTACGGAACACTGCCACCTCCTATGGAAGGATCCCTACGGGCCCCTACAGAACACTACTGGCTCCTGCGGTACTCCAGAGGCCTCTAGGGAACCTACGAAGCTCTACGGAGCCCTATGGATCCTTATGGAACAGTACAGGCCCCTTCAGACCTCTGCGGGCGCTTATGGAAACGTACAGGACCCTACGGAACTGTACGAGACTCTACAGGCCCCTAGGGAACACCACAGGCCCCTACGGAACCGTACGAGACTCTACAAGCCCCTAGGGAACACCACAGGCCCCTACGGAACCCTACACAACCCTCTGGAAACTTATGGAACCCTACAAGCTCCTACCAACCCCTGCGAGCACTTACACAACCCTACAGGTCCCTACGGCAATCTACGGGACTCTATGCGCCCCTAGGGAACCCTATAGATTTCGATGGAACCCTACGAGCCCCTCTGGAACCCTACAGAATACTCCAGGACCCGACAGCACTCTACAAGACCCTTAGCAACACAACAGAACCTCACTAAAACCCTATGGGCTCCTACAGAACACTGCAGGTGCCTACGGAACCCTACAGACCCCTACGGAACCCTACAGACACCTGCGGGCACTTACGGAACCCTGCAGGCCCCTACGGAACCCTACAGGTCCATACAGAACCCCACAGGGCCCTACGGAACTTTACCAGCCACTACGGAACTCTACGGGCCCCTACGGAACCCTGCAGAACCCTCCAGAACCTTACAGAATCCCACAGACTCCTACAGACTTCTGCGGGCACTTACACAACCCTACAGGTCCCTACGGAAATCTACAGGACTCTATGGGCCCCTAGGGAACCCTATAGATTTCGATGGAACCCTACGAGCCCCTCCTGAACCCTACAGAATACTCCAGGACCCGACAGCACTCTACAAGACCCTTAGCAACACAACGGAACCTCACTAAAACCCTATGGGCTCCTACAGAACACTGTAGGCGCCTACGGAAACCTACAGACCCCTACAGAATACTACCAGCCACTATAGAAAAATATGGCCCTTACGGAACTCTACGGAACCTGGCAGAAACACTGTGCGCCCCTACAGGCCCTTGCGGGCACTAGCAGAACTCTGCAGGAACCCACGGAACTTTATGGAACCCTACCAGCCCCTACGGAAGCCTAAAGACCCTTGCAGGCAGTTACGGAACGGTACAGGGCCCTAGGGAACTTTACCAGCCACTACGGAACTCTACGGGCCCCTACGGAACCCTGCAGAACCCTCCAGAACCTTACAGAATCCCACGGATTCCTACAGACTCCTGCGGGCACTTACTCAACCCTAGAGGACCCTACGGAACACTACTGGCTCCTGCGGTACTCCACAGGCCTCTAGGGAACCTACGAAGCTCTACGGAACCCTATGGATCCTTACGGAACAGTACGGGCCCCTTCAGACCTCTGCGGGCGCTTATGGAAACCTACAGGACCCTACCGAAACTGTACGAGACTCTACAGGCCCCTAGGGAACACCACAGGCCCCTACGGAACCCTACACAACCCTCCGGAAACATATGGCACCCTACAAGCTCCTACCAACCCCTGCGGGCACTTACATAACTCTACAGGCCCCTACGGAAATCTACGGGACTCTACAGGCCCCTAGGGAACCCTTCAGATTTCGACGGAACCCTACCAGCCCCTCTGGAACCCTACAGAATACTCCAGGACCCGACAGCACTCTACAAGACCCTTAGCAACACAACAGAACCTCACTAAAACCCTATGGGCTCCTACAGAACACTGCAGGTGCCTACGGAAACCTACAGACCCCTACAGAATACTACCAGCCACTACAGAAAAATATGGCCCCTACGGAACTCTACGGAACCTGGCAGAAACACTGTGCGCCCCTACAGGCCCTTGCGGGCACTTGCAGAACTCTGCAGGAACCCACGGAACTTTATGGAACCCTACCAGCCCCTACGGAAGCCTAAAGACCCTTGCAGGCAGTTACGGAACGGTACAGGGCCCTAGGGAACTTTACCAGCCACTACGGAACTCTACGGGCCCCTACGGAACCCTGCAGAACCTTACAGAATCCCACGGATTCCTACAGACTCCTGCGGGCACTTACTCAACCCTAGAGGACCCTACGGAACACTGCCACCTCCTATGGAAGGATCCCTACGGGCCCCTACAGAACACTACTGGCTCCTGCGGTACTCCAGAGGCCTCTAGGGAACCTACGAAGCTCTACGGAGCCCTATGGATCCTTATGGAACAGTACGGGCCCCTTCAGACCTCTGCGGGCGCTTATGGAAACCTACAGGACCCTATGGAACTGTATGAGACTCTACAGGCCCCTAGGGAACACCACAGGCCCCTACGGAACCGTACGAGACTCTACAGGCCCTTAGGGAACACCACAGGCCACTACGGAACCCTACACAACCCTCTGAAAACTTATGGAACCCTACAAGATCCTACCAACCCCTGCGAGCACTTACACAACCCTACAGGTCCCTACGGCAATCTACGGGACTCTACGGGCCCCTAGGGAACCCTACAGATTTCGACGGAACCCTACGAGCCCCTCTGGAACCCTACAGAATACTCCAGGACCCGACAGCACTCTACAAGACCCTTAGCAACACAACAGAACCTCACTAAAACCCTATGGGCTCCTACAGAACACTGCAGGTGCCTACGGAACCCTACAGACCCCTACGGAACCCTACAGACACCTGCGGGCACTTACGGAACCCTGCAGGCCCCTACGGAACCCTACAGGTCCATACAGAACCCCACAGGGCCCTACGGAACTTTACCAGCCACTACGGAACTCTACGGGCCCCTACGGAACCCTGCAGAACCCTCCAGAACCTTACAGAATCCCACAGACTCCTACAGACTTCTGCGGGCACTTACACAACCCTACAGGTCCCTACGGAAATCTACAGGACTCTATGGGCCCCTAGGGAACCCTATAGATTTCGATGGAACCCTACGAGCCCCTCCTGAACCCTACAGAATACTCCAGGACCTGACAGCACTCTACAAGACCCTTAGCAACACAACGGAACCTCACTAAAACCCTATGGGCTCCTACAGAACACTGTAGGCGCCTACGGAACCCTACAGACCCCTACAGAATACTACCAGCCACTATAGAAAAATATGGCCCTTACGGAACTCTACGGAACCTGGCAGAAACACTGTGCGCCCCTACAGGCCCTTGCGGGCACTAGCAGAACTCTGCAGGAACCCACGGAACTTTATGGAACCCTACCAGCCCCTACGGAAGCCTAAAGACCCTTGCAGGCAGTTACGGAACGGTACAGGGCCCTAGGGAACTTTACCAGCCACTACGGAACTCTACGGGCCCCTACGGAACCCTGCAGAACCCTCCAGAACCTTACAGAATCCCACGGATTCCTACAGACTCCTGCGGGCACTTACTCAACCCTAGAGGACCCTACGGAACACTACTGGCTCCTGCGGTACTCCACAGGCCTCTAGGGAACCTACGAAGCTCTACGGAACCCTATGGATCCTTACGGAACAGTACGGGCCCCTTCAGACCTCTGCGGGCGCTTATGGAAACCTACAGGACCCTACCGAAACTGTACGAGACTCTACAGGCCCCTAGGGAACACCACAGGCCCCTACGGAACCCTACACAACCCTCCGGAAACATATGGCACCCTACAAGCTCCTACCAACCCCTGCGGGCACTTACATAACTCTACAGGCCCCTACGGAAATCTACGGGACTCTACAGGCCCCTAGGGAACCCTTCAGATTTCGACGGAACCCTAACAGCCCCTCTGGAACCCTACAGAATACTCCAGGACCCGACAGCACTCTACAAGACCCTTAGCAACACAACAGAACCTCACTAAAACCCTATGGGCTCCTACAGAACACTGCAGGTGCCTACGGAAACCTACAGACCCCTACAGAATACTACCAGCCACTACAGAAAAATATGGCCCCTACGGAACTCTACGGAACCTGGCAGAAACACTGTGCGCCCCTACAGGCCCTTGCGGGCACTTGCAGAACTCTGCAGGAACCCACGGAACTTTATGGAACCCTACCAGCCCCTACGGAAGCCTAAAGACCCTTGCAGGCAGTTACGGAACGGTACAGGGCCCTAGGGAACTTTACCAGCCACTACGGAACTCTACGGGCCCCTACGGAACCCTGCAGAACCTTACAGAATCCCACGGATTCCTACAGACTCCTGCGGGCACTTACTCAACCCTAGAGGACCCTACGGAACACTGCCACCTCCTATGGAAGGATCCCTACGGGCCCCTACAGAACACTACTGGCTCCTGCGGTACTCCAGAGGCCTCTAGGGAACCTACGAAGCTCTACGGAGCCCTATGGATCCTTATGGAACAGTACAGGCCCCTTCAGACCTCTGCGGGCGCTTATGGAAACGTACAGGACCCTACGGAACTGTACGAGACTCTACAGGCCCCTAGGGAACACCACAGGCCCCTACGGAACCGTACGAGACTCTACAAGCCCCTAGGGAACACCACAGGCCCCTACGGAACCCTACACAACCCTCTGGAAACTTATGGAACCCTACAAGCTCCTACCAACCCCTGCGAGCACTTACACAACCCTACAGGTCCCTACGGCAATCTACGGGACTCTATGCGCCCCTAGGGAACCCTATAGATTTCGATGGAACCCTACGAGCCCCTCTGGAACCCTACAGAATACTCCAGGACCCGACAGCACTCTACAAGACCCTTAGCAACACAACAGAACCTCACTAAAACCCTATGGGCTCCTACAGAACACTGCAGGTGCCTACGGAACCCTACAGACCCCTACGGAACCCTACAGACACCTGCGGGCACTTACGGAACCCTGCAGGCCCCTACGGAACCCTACAGGTCCATACAGAACCCCACAGGGCCCTACGGAACTTTACCAGCCACTACGGAACTCTACGGGCCCCTACGGAACCCTGCAGAACCCTCCAGAACCTTACAGAATCCCACAGACTCCTACAGACTTCTGCGGGCACTTACACAACCCTACAGGTCCCTACGGAAATCTACAGGACTCTATGGGCCCCTAGGGAACCCTATAGATTTCGATGGAACCCTACGAGCCCCTCCTGAACCCTACAGAATACTCCAGGACCCGACAGCACTCTACAAGACCCTTAGCAACACAACGGAACCTCACTAAAACCCTATGGGCTCCTACAGAACACTGTAGGCGCCTACGGAAACCTACAGACCCCTACAGAATACTACCAGCCACTATAGAAAAATATGGCCCTTACGGAACTCTACGGAACCTGGCAGAAACACTGTGCGCCCCTACAGGCCCTTGCGGGCACTAGCAGAACTCTGCAGGAACCCACGGAACTTTATGGAACCCTACCAGCCCCTACGGAAGCCTAAAGACCCTTGCAGGCAGTTACGGAACGGTACAGGGCCCTAGGGAACTTTACCAGCCACTACGGAACTCTACGGGCCCCTACGGAACCCTGCAGAACCCTCCAGAACCTTACAGAATCCCACGGATTCCTACAGACTCCTGCGGGCACTTACTCAACCCTAGAGGACCCTACGGAACACTACTGGCTCCTGCGGTACTCCACAGGCCTCTAGGGAACCTACGAAGCTCTACGGAACCCTATGGATCCTTACGGAACAGTACGGGCCCCTTCAGACCTCTGCGGGCGCTTATGGAAACCTACAGGACCCTACCGAAACTGTACGAGACTCTACAGGCCCCTAGGGAACACCACAGGCCCCTACGGAACCCTACACAACCCTCCGGAAACATATGGCACCCTACAAGCTCCTACCAACCCCTGCGGGCACTTACATAACTCTACAGGCCCCTACGGAAATCTACGGGACTCTACAGGCCCCTAGGGAACCCTTCAGATTTCGACGGAACCCTACCAGCCCCTCTGGAACCCTACAGAATACTCCAGGACCCGACAGCACTCTACAAGACCCTTAGCAACACAACAGAACCTCACTAAAACCCTATGGGCTCCTACAGAACACTGCAGGTGCCTACGGAAACCTACAGACCCCTACAGAATACTACCAGCCACTACAGAAAAATATGGCCCCTACGGAACTCTACGGAACCTGGCAGAAACACTGTGCGCCCCTACAGGCCCTTGCGGGCACTTGCAGAACTCTGCAGGAACCCACGGAACTTTATGGAACCCTACCAGCCCCTACGGAAGCCTAAAGACCCTTGCAGGCAGTTACGGAACGGTACAGGGCCCTAGGGAACTTTACCAGCCACTACGGAACTCTACGGGCCCCTACGGAACCCTGCAGAACCTTACAGAATCCCACGGATTCCTACAGACTCCTGCGGGCACTTACTCAACCCTAGAGGACCCTACGGAACACTGCCACCTCCTATGGAAGGATCCCTACGGGCCCCTACAGAACACTACTGGCTCCTGCGGTACTCCAGAGGCCTCTAGGGAACCTACGAAGCTCTACGGAGCCCTATGGATCCTTATGGAACAGTACGGGCCCCTTCAGACCTCTGCGGGCGCTTATGGAAACCTACAGGACCCTATGGAACTGTATGAGACTCTACAGGCCCCTAGGGAACACCACAGGCCCCTACGGAACCGTACGAGACTCTACAGGCCCTTAGGGAACACCACAGGCCACTACGGAACCCTACACAACCCTCTGAAAACTTATGGAACCCTACAAGATCCTACCAACCCCTGCGAGCACTTACACAACCCTACAGGTCCCTACGGCAATCTACGGGACTCTACGGGCCCCTAGGGAACCCTACAGATTTCGACGGAACCCTACGAGCCCCTCTGGAACCCTACAGAATACTCCAGGACCCGACAGCACTCTACAAGACCCTTAGCAACACAACAGAACCTCACTAAAACCCTATGGGCTCCTACAGAACACTGCAGGTGCCTACGGAACCCTACAGACCCCTACGGAACCCTACAGACACCTGCGGGCACTTACGGAACCCTGCAGGCCCCTACGGAACCCTACAGGTCCATACAGAACCCCACAGGGCCCTACGGAACTTTACCAGCCACTACGGAACTCTACGGGCCCCTACGGAACCCTGCAGAACCCTCCAGAACCTTACAGAATCCCACAGACTCCTACAGACTTCTGCGGGCACTTACACAACCCTACAGGTCCCTACGGAAATCTACAGGACTCTATGGGCCCCTAGGGAACCCTATAGATTTCGATGGAACCCTACGAGCCCCTCCTGAACCCTACAGAATACTCCAGGACCCGACAGCACTCTACAAGACCCTTAGCAACACAACGGAACCTCACTAAAACCCTATGGGCTCCTACAGAACACTGTAGGCGCCTACGGAAACCTACAGACCCCTACAGAATACTACCAGCCACTATAGAAAAATATGGCCCTTACGGAACTCTACGGAACCTGGCAGAAACACTGTGCGCCCCTACAGGCCCTTGCGGGCACTAGCAGAACTCTGCAGGAACCCACGGAACTTTATGGAACCCTACCAGCCCCTACGGAAGCCTAAAGACCCTTGCAGGCAGTTACGGAACGGTACAGGGCCCTAGGGAACTTTACCAGCAACTACGGAACTCTACGGGCCCCTACGGAACCCTGCAGAACCCTCCAGAACCTTACAGAATCCCACGGATTCCTACAGACTCCTGCGGGCACTTACTCAACCCTAGAGGACCCTACGGAACACTACTGGCTCCTGCGGTACTCCACAGGCCTCTAGGGAACCTACGAAGCTCTACGGAACCCTATGGATCCTTACGGAACAGTACGGGCCCCTTCAGACCTCTGCGGGCGCTTATGGAAACCTACAGGACCCTACCGAAACTGTACGAGACTCTACAGGCCCCTAGGGAACACCACAGGCCCCTACGGAACCCTACACAACCCTCCGGAAACATATGGCACCCTACAAGCTCCTACCAACCCCTGCGGGCACTTACATAACTCTACAGGCCCCTACGGAAATCTACGGGACTCTACAGGCCCCTAGGGAACCCTTCAGATTTCGACGGAACCCTACCAGCCCCTCTGGAACCCTACAGAATACTCCAGGACCCGACAGCACTCTACAAGACCCTTAGCAACACAACAGAACCTCACTAAAACCCTATGGGCTCCTACAGAACACTGCAGGTGCCTACGGAAACCTACAGACCCCTACAGAATACTACCAGCCACTACAGAAAAATATGGCCCCTACGGAACTCTACGGAACCTGGCAGAAACACTGTGCGCCCCTACAGGCCCTTGCGGGCACTTGCAGAACTCTGCAGGAACCCACGGAACTTTATGGAACCCTACCAGCCCCTACGGAAGCCTAAAGACCCTTGCAGGCAGTTACGGAACGGTACAGGGCCCTAGGGAACTTTACCAGCCACTACGGAACTCTACGGGCCCCTACGGAACCCTGCAGAACCTTACAGAATCCCACGGATTCCTACAGACTCCTGCGGGCACTTACTCAACCCTAGAGGACCCTACGGAACACTGCTACCTCCTATGGAAGGATCCCTACGGGCCCCTACAGAACACTACTGGCTCCTGCGGTACTCCAGAGGCCTCTAGGGAACCTACGAAGCTCTACGGAGCCCTATGGATCCTTATGGAACAGTACGGGCCCCTTCAGACCTCTGCGGGCGCTTATGGAAACCTACAGGACCCTATGGAACTGTATGAGACTCTACAGGCCCCTAGGGAACACCACAGGCCCCTACGGAACCGTACGAGACTCTACAGGCCCTTAGGGAACACCACAGGCCACTACGGAACCCTACACAACCCTCTGAAAACTTATGGAACCCTACAAGATCCTACCAACCCCTGCGAGCACTTACACAACCCTACAGGTCCCTACGGCAATCTACGGGACTCTACGGGCCCCTAGGGAACCCTACAGATTTCGACGGAACCCTACGAGCCCCTCTGGAACCCTACAGAATACTCCAGGACCCGACAGCACTCTACAAGACCCTTAGCAACACAACAGAACCTCACTAAAACCCTATGGGCTCCTACAGAACACTGCAGGTGCCTACGGAACCCTACAGACCCCTACGGAACCCTACAGACACCTGCGGGCACTTACGGAACCCTGCAGGCCCCTACGGAACCCTACAGGTCCATACAGAACCCCACAGGGCCCTACGGAACTTTACCAGCCACTACGGAACTCTACGGGCCCCTACGGAACCCTGCAGAACCCTCCAGAACCTTACAGAATCCCACAGACTCCTACAGACTTCTGCGGGCACTTACACAACCCTACAGGTCCCTACGGAAATCTACAGGACTCTATGGGCCCCTAGGGAACCCTATAGATTTCGATGGAACCCTACGAGCCCCTCCTGAACCCTACAGAATACTCCAGGACCCGACAGCACTCTACAAGACCCTTAGCAACACAACGGAACCTCACTAAAACCCTATGGGCTCCTACAGAACACTGTAGGCGCCTACGGAAACCTACAGACCCCTACAGAATACTACCAGCCACTATAGAAAAATATGGCCCTTACGGAACTCTACGGAACCTGGCAGAAACACTGTGCGCCCCTACAGGCCCTTGCGGGCACTAGCAGAACTCTGCAGGAACCCACGGAACTTTATGGAACCCTACCAGCCCCTACGGAAGCCTAAAGACCCTTGCAGGCAGTTACGGAACGGTACAGGGCCCTAGGGAACTTTACCAGCCACTATGGAACTCTACGGGCCCCTACGGAACCCTGCAGAACCCTCCAGAACCTTACAGAATCCCACGGATTCCTACAGACTCCTGCGGGCACTTACTCAACCCTAGAGGACCCTACGGAACACTACTGGCTCCTGCGGTACTCCACAGGCCTCTAGGGAACCTACGAAGCTCTACGGAACCCTATGGATCCTTACGGAACAGTACGGGCCCCTTCAGACCTCTGCGGGCGCTTATGGAAACCTACAGGACCCTACCGAAACTGTACGAGACTCTACAGGCCCCTAGGGAACACCACAGGCCCCTACGGAACCCTACACAACCCTCCGGAAACATATGGCACCCTACAAGCTCCTACCAACCCCTGCGGGCACTTACATAACTCTACAGGCCCCTACGGAAATCTACGGGACTCTACAGGCCCCTAGGGAACCCTTCAGATTTCGACGGAACCCTACCAGCCCCTCTGGAACCCTACAGAATACTCCAGGACCCGACAGCACTCTACAAGACCCTTAGCAACACAACAGAACCTCACTAAAACCCTATGGGCTCCTACAGAACACTGCAGGTGCCTACGGAAACCTACAGACCCCTACAGAATACTACCAGCCACTACAGAAAAATATGGCCCCTACGGAACTCTACGGAACCTGGCAGAAACACTGTGCGCCCCTACAGGCCCTTGCGGGCACTTGCAGAACTCTGCAGGAACCCACGGAACTTTATGGAACCCTACCAGCCCCTACGGAAGCCTAAAGACCCTTGCAGGCAGTTACGGAACGGTACAGGGCCCTAGGGAACTTTACCAGCCACTACGGAACTCTACGGGCCCCTACGGAACCCTGCAGAACCTTACAGAATCCCACGGATTCCTACAGACTCCTGCGGGCACTTACTCAACCCTAGAGGACCCTACGGAACACTGCCACCTCCTATGGAAGGATCCCTACGGGCCCCTACAGAACACTACTGGCTCCTGTGGTACTCCAGAGGCCTCTAGGGAACCTACGAAGCTCTACGGAGCCCTATGGATCCTTATGGAACAGTACAGGCCCCTTCAGACCTCTGCGGGCGCTTATGGAAACGTACAGGACCCTACGGAACTGTACGAGACTCTACAGGCCCCTAGGGAACACCACAGGCCCCTACGGAACCGTACGAGACTCTACAAGCCCCTAGGGAACACCACAGGCCCCTAAGGAACCCTACACAACCCTCTGGAAACTTATGGAACCCTACAAGCTCCTACCAACCCCTGCGAGCACTTACACAACCCTACAGGTCCCTACGGCAATCTACGGGACTCTATGCGCCCCTAGGGAACCCTATAGATTTCGATGGAACCCTATGAGGCCCTCTGGAACCCTACAGAATACTCCAGGACCCGACAGCACTCTACAAGACCCTTAGCAACACAACAGAACCTCACTAAAACCCTATGGGCTCCTACAGAACACTGCAGGTGCCTACGGAACCCTACAGACCCCTACGGAACCCTACAGACACCTGCGGGCACTTACGGAACCCTGCAGGCCCCTACGGAACCCTACAGGTCCATACAGAACCCCACAGGGCCCTACGGAACTTTACCAGCCACTACGGAACTCTACGGGCCCCTACGGAACCCTGCAGAACCCTCCAGAACCTTACAGAATCCCACAGACTCCTACAGACTTCTGCGGGCACTTACACAACCCTACAGGTCCCTACGGAAATCTACAGGACTCTATGGGCCCCTAGGGAACCCTATAGATTTCGATGGAACCCTACGAGCCCCTCCTGAACCCTACAGAATACTCCAGGACCCGACAGCACTCTACAAGACCCTTAGCAACACAACGGAACCTCACTAAAACCCTATGGGCTCCTACAGAACACTGTAGGCGCCTACGGAAACCTACAGACCCCTACAGAATACTACCAGCCACTATAGAAAAATATGGCCCTTACGGAACTCTACGGAACCTGGCAGAAACACTGTGCGCCCCTACAGGCCCTTGCGGGCACTAGCAGAACTCTGCAGGAACCCATGGAACTTTATGGAACCCTACCAGCCCCTACGGAAGCCTAAAGACCCTTGCAGGCAGTTACGGAACGGTACAGGGCCCTAGGGAACTTTACCAGCCACTACGGAACTCTACGGGCCCCTACGGAACCCTGCAGAACCCTCCAGAACCTTACAGAATCCCACGGATTCCTACAGACTCCTGCGGGCACATACTCAACCCTAGAGGACCCTACGGAACACTACTGGCTCCTGCGGTACTCCACAGGCCTCTAGGGAACCTACGA
Source organism: Numenius arquata (assembly GCF_964106895.1). Lineage (NCBI taxonomy): Eukaryota > Metazoa > Chordata > Aves > Charadriiformes > Scolopacidae > Numenius > Numenius arquata. The sequence goes on from NW_027415329.1 coordinate 39,082, forward strand.
AGCTCTACGGAACCCTATGGATCCTTACGGAACAGTACGGGCCCCTTCAGACCTCTGCGGGCGCTTATGGAAACCTACAGGACCCTACCGAAACTGTACGAGACTCTACAGGCCCCTAGGGAACACCACAGGCCCCTACGGAACCCTACACAACCCTCCGGAAACATATGGCACCCTACAAGCTCCTACCAACCCCTGCGGGCACTTACATAACTCTACAGGCCCCTACGGAAATCTACGGGACTCTACAGGCCCCTAGGGAACCCTTCAGATTTCGACGGAACCCTACCAGCCCCTCTGGAACCCTACAGAATACTCCAGGACCCGACAGCACTCTACAAGACCCTTAGCAACACAACAGAACCTCACTAAAACCCTATGGGCTCCTACAGAACACTGCAGGTGCCTACGGAAACCTACAGACCCCTACAGAATACTACCAGCCACTACAGAAAAATATGGCCCCTACGGAACTCTACGGAACCTGGCAGAAACACTGTGCGCCCCTACAGGCCCTTGCGGGCACTTGCAGAACTCTGCAGGAACCCACGGAACTTTATGGAACCCTACCAGCCCCTACGGAAGCCTAAAGACCCTTGCAGGCAGTTACGGAACGGTACAGGGCCCTAGGGAACTTTACCAGCCACTACGGAACTCTACGGGCCCCTACGGAACCCTGCAGAACCTTACAGAATCCCACGGATTCCTACAGACTCCTGCGGGCACTTACTCAACCCTAGAGGACCCTACGGAACACTGCCACCTCCTATGGAAGGATCCCTACGGGCCCCTACAGAACACTACTGGCTCCTGCGGTACTCCAGAGGCCTCTAGGGAACCTACGAAGCTCTACGGAGCCCTATGGATCCTTATGGAACAGTACGGGCCCCTTCAGACCTCTGCGGGCGCTTATGGAAACCTACAGGACCCTATGGAACTGTATGAGACTCTACAGGCCCCTAGGGAACACCACAGGCCCCTACGGAACCGTACGAGACTCTACAGGCCCTTAGGGAACACCACAGGCCACTACGGAACCCTACACAACCCTCTGAAAACTTATGGAACCCTACAAGATCCTACCAACCCCTGCGAGCACTTACACAACCCTACAGGTCCCTACGGCAATCTACGGGACTCTACGGGCCCCTAGGGAACCCTACAGATTTCGACGGAACCCTACGAGCCCCTCTGGAACCCTACAGAATACTCCAGGACCCGACAGCACTCTACAAGACCCTTAGCAACACAACAGAACCTCACTAAAACCCTATGGGCTCCTACAGAACACTGCAGGTGCCTACGGAACCCTACAGACCCCTACGGAACCCTACAGACACCTGCGGGCACTTACGGAACCCTGCAGGCCCCTACGGAACCCTACAGGTCCATACAGAACCCCACAGGGCCCTACGGAACTTTACCAGCCACTACGGAACTCTACGGGCCCCTACGGAACCCTGCAGAACCCTCCAGAACCTTACAGAATCCCACAGACTCCTACAGACTTCTGCGGGCACTTACACAACCCTACAGGTCCCTACGGAAATCTACAGGACTCTATGGGCCCCTAGGGAACCCTATAGATTTCGATGGAACCCTACGAGCCCCTCCTGAACCCTACAGAATACTCCAGGACCCGACAGCACTCTACAAGACCCTTAGCAACACAACGGAACCTCACTAAAACCCTATGGGCTCCTACAGAACACTGTAGGCGCCTACGGAACCCTACAGACCCCTACAGAATACTACCAGCCACTATAGAAAAATATGGCCCTTACGGAACTCTACGGAACCTGGCAGAAACACTGTGCGCCCCTACAGGCCCTTGCGGGCACTTGCAGAACTCTGCAGGAACCCACGGAACTTTATGGAACCCTACCAGCCCCTACGGAAGCCTAAAGACCCTTGCAGGCAGTTACGGAACGGTACAGGGCCCTAGGGAACTTTACCAGCAACTACGGAACTCTACGGGCCCCTACGGAACCCTGCAGAACCCTCCAGAACCTTACAGAATCCCACGGATTCCTACAGACTCCTGCGGGCACTTACTCAACCCTAGAGGACCCTACGGAACACTACTGGCTCCTGCGGTACTCCACAGGCCTCTAGGGAACCTACGAAGCTCTACGGAACCCTATGGATCCTTACGGAACAGTACGGGCCCCTTCAGACCTCTGCGGGCGCTTATGGAAACCTACAGGACCCTATGGAACTGTACGAGACTCTACAGGCCCCTAGGGAACACCACAGGCCCCTACGGAACCCTACACAACCCTCCGGAAACATATGGCACCCTACAAGCTCCTACCAACCCCTGCGGGCACTTACATAACTCTACAGGCCCCTACGGAAATCTACGGGACTCTACAGGCCCCTAGGGAACCCTTCAGATTTCGACGGAACCCTACCAGCCCCTCTGGAACCCTACAGAATACTCCAGGACCCGACAGCACTCTACAAGACCCTTAGCAACACAACAGAACCTCACTAAAACCCTATGGGCTCCTACAGAACACTGCAGGTGCCTACGGAAACCTACACACCCCTACAGAATACTACCAGCCACTACAGAAAAATATGGCCCCTACGGAACTCTACGGAACCTGGCAGAAACACTGTGCGCCCCTACAGGCCCTTGCGGGCACTTGCAGAACTCTGCAGGAACCCACGGAACTTTATGGAACCCTACCAGCCCCTACGGAAGCCTAAAGACCCTTGCAGGCAGTTACGGAACGGTACAGGGCCCTAGGGAACTTTACCAGCCACTACGGAACTCTACGGGCCCCTACGGAACCCTGCAGAACCTTACAGAATCCCACGGATTCCTACAGACTCCTGCGGGCACTTACTCAACCCTAGAGGACCCTACGGAACACTGCCACCTCCTATAGAAGGATCCCTACGGGCCCCTACAGAACACTACTGGCTCCTGCGGTACTCCAGAGGCCTCTAGGGAACCTACGAAGCTCTACGGAGCCCTATGGATCCTTATGGAACAGTACGGGCCCCTTCAGACCTCTGCGGGCGCTTATGGAAACCTACAGGACCCTATGGAACTGTATGAGACTCTACAGGCCCCTAGGGAACACCACAGGCCCCTACGGAACCGTACGAGACTCTACAGGCCCTTAGGGAACACCACAGGCCACTACGGAACCCTACACAACCCTCTGAAAACTTATGGAACCCTACAAGATCCTACCAACCCCTGCGAGCACTTACACAACCCTACAGGTCCCTACGGCAATCTACGGGACTCTACGGGCCCCTAGGGAACCCTACAGATTTCGACGGAACCCTACGAGCCCCTCTGGAACCCTACAGAATACTCCAGGACCCGACAGCACTCTACAAGACCCTTAGCAACACAACAGAACCTCACTAAAACCCTATGGGCTCCTACAGAACACTGCAGGTGCCTACGGAACCCTACAGACCCCTACGGAACCCTACAGACACCTGCGGGCACTTACGGAACCCTGCAGGCCCCTACGGAACCCTACAGGTCCATACAGAACCCCACAGGGCCCTACGGAACTTTACCAGCCACTACGGAACTCTACGGGCCCCTACGGAACCCTGCAGAACCCTCCAGAACCTTACAGAATCCCACAGACTCCTACAGACTTCTGCGGGCACTTACACAACCCTACAGGTCCCTACGGAAATCTACAGGACTCTATGGGCCCCTAGGGAACCCTATAGATTTCGATGGAACCCTACGAGCCCCTCCTGAACCCTACAGAATACTCCAGGACCCGACAGCACTCTACAAGACCCTTAGCAACACAACGGAACCTCACTAAAACCCTATGGGCTCCTACAGAACACTGTAGGCGCCTACGGAACCCTACAGACCCCTACAGAATACTACCAGCCACTATAGAAAAATATGGCCCTTACGGAACTCTACGGAACCTGGCAGAAACACTGTGCGCCCCTACAGGCCCTTGCGGGCACTTGCAGAACTCTGCAGGAACCCACGGAACTTTATGGAACCCTACCAGCCCCTACGGAAGCCTAAAGACCCTTGCAGGCAGTTACGGAACGGTACAGGGCCCTAGGGAACTTTACCAGCAACTACGGAACTCTACGGGCCCCTACGGAACCCTGCAGAACCCTCCAGAACCTTACAGAATCCCACGGATTCCTACAGACTCCTGCGGGCACTTACTCAACCCTAGAGGACCCTACGGAACACTACTGGCTCCTGCGGTACTCCACAGGCCTCTAGGGAACCTACGAAGCTCTACGGAACCCTATGGATCCTTACGGAACAGTACGGGCCCCTTCAGACCTCTGCGGGCGCTTATGGAAACCTACAGGACCCTACCGAAACTGTACGAGACTCTACAGGCCCCTAGGGAACACCACAGGCCCCTACGGAACCCTACACAACCCTCCGGAAACATATGGCACCCTACAAGCTCCTACCAACCCCTGCGGGCACTTACATAACTCTACAGGCCCCTACGGAAATCTACGGGACTCTACAGGCCCCTAGGGAACCCTTCAGATTTCGACGGAACCCTAACAGCCCCTCTGGAACCCTACAGAATACTCCAGGACCCGACAGCACTCTACAAGACCCTTAGCAACACAACAGAACCTCACTAAAACCCTATGGGCTCCTACAGAACACTGCAGGTGCCTACGGAAACCTACAGACCCCTACAGAATACTACCAGCCACTACAGAAAAATATGGCCCCTACGGAACTCTACGGAACCTGGCAGAAACACTGTGCGCCCCTACAGGCCCTTGCGGGCACTTGCAGAACTCTGCAGGAACCCACGGAACTTTATGGAACCCTACCAGCCCCTACGGAAGCCTAAAGACCCTTGCAGGCAGTTACGGAACGGTACAGGGCCCTAGGGAACTTTACCAGCCACTACGGAACTCTACGGGCCCCTACGGAACCCTGCAGAACCTTACAGAATCCCACGGATTCCTACAGACTCCTGCGGGCACTTACTCAACCCTAGAGGACCCTACGGAACACTGCCAGCTCCTATGGAAGGAACCCTACGGGCCCCTACAGAACACTACTGGCTCCTGCGGTACTCCAGAGGCCTCTAGGGAACCTACGAAGCTCTACGGAGCCCTATGGATCCTTATGGAACAGTACGGGCCCCTTCAGACCTCTGCGGGCGCTTATGGAAACCTACAGGACCCTACGGAACTCTACGAGACTCTACAGGCCCCTAGGGAACACCACAGGCCCCTACGGAACCGTACGAGACTCTACAGGCCCTTAGGGAACACCACAGGCCACTACGGAACCCTACACAACCCTCTGAAAACTTATGGAACCCTACAAGATCCTACTAACCCCTGCGAGCACTTACACAACCCTACAGGTCCCTACGGCAATCTACGGGACTCTACGGGCCCCTAGGGAACCCTACAGATTTCGACGGAACCCTACGAGCCCCTCTGGAACCCTACAGAATACTCCAGGACCCGACAGCACTCTACAAGACCCTTAGCAACACAACGGAACCTCACTAAAACCCTATGGGCTCCTACAGAACACTGTAGGTGCCTACAGAAACCTACAGACCCCTACAGAATACTACCAGCCACTACAGAAAAATATGGCCCTTACGGAACTCTACGGAACCTGGCAGAAACACTGTGCGCCCCTACAGGCCCTTGCGGGCACTTGCAGAACTCTGCAGGAACCCACGGAACTTTATGGAACCCTTCCAGCCCCTACGGAAGCCTAAAGACCCTTGCAGGCAGTTACGGAACGGTACAGGGCCCTAGGGAACTTTACCAGCCACTATGGAACTCTACGGGCCCCTACGGAACCCTGCAGAACCCTCCAGAACCTTACAGAATCCCACGGATTCCTACAGACTCCTGCGGGCACTTACTCAACCCTAGAGGACCCTACGGAACACTGCCAGCTCCTATAGAAGGATCCCTACGGGCCCCTACAGAACACTACTGGCTCCTGCGGTACTCCAGAGGCCTCTAGGGAACCTACGAAGCTCTACGGAACCCTATGGATCCTTACGGAACAGTACAGGCCCCTTCAGACCTCTGCGGGCGCTTATGGAAACGTACAGGACCCTACGGAACTCTACGAGACTCTACAGGCCCCTAGGGAACACCACAGGCCCCTATGGAACCGTACGAGACTCTACAGGCCCCTAGGGAACACCACAGGCCCCTACGGAACCCTACACAACCCTCTGGAAACTTATGGAACCCTACAAGCTCCTACCAACCCCTGCGAGCACTTACACAACCCTACAGGTCCCTACGGCAATCTACGGGACTCTATGCGCCCCTAGGGAACCCTATAGATTTCGATGGAACCCTATGAGGCCCTCTGGAACCCTACAGAATACTCCAGGACCCGACAGCACTCTACAAGACCCTTAGCAACACAACAGAACCTCACTAAAACCCTATGGGCTCCTACAGAACACTGCAGGTGCCTACGGAACCCTACAGACCCCTACGGAACCCTACAGACACCTGCGGGCACTTACGGAACCCTGCAGGCCCCTACGGAACCCTACAGGTCCATACAGAACCCCACAGGGCCCTACGGAACTTTACCAGCCACTATGGAACTCTACGGGCCCCTACGGAACCCTGCAGAACCCTCCGGAACCTTACAGAATCCCACAGACTCCTACAGACTTCTGCGGGCACTTACACAACCCTACAGGTCCCTACGGAAATCTACAGGACTCTATGGGCCCCTAGGGAACCCTATAGATTTCGATGGAACCCTACGAGCCCCTCCTGAACCCTACAGAATACTCCAGGACCCGACAGCACTCTACAAGACCCTTAGCAACACAACGGAACCTCACTAAAACCCTATGGGCTCCTACAGAACACTGTAGGCGCCTACGGAACCCTACAGACCCCTACAGAATACTACCAGCCACTACAGAAAAATATGGCCCCTACGGAACTCTACGGAACCTGGCAGAAACACTGTGCGCCCCTACAGGCCCTTGCGGGCACTTGCAGAACTCTGCAGGAACCCACGGAACTTTATGGAACCCTACCAGCCCCTACGGAAGCCTAAAGACCCTTGCAGGCAGTTACGGAACGGTACAGGGCCCTAGGGAACTTTACCAGCCACTACGGAACTCTACGGGCCCCTACGGAACCCTGCAGAACCCTCCAGAACCTTACAGAATCCCACGGATTCCTACAGACTCCTGCGGGCACTTACTCAACCCTAGAGGACCCTACGGAACACTACTGGCTCCTGCGGTACTCCACAGGCCTCTAGGGAACCTACGAAGCTCTACGGAGCCCTATGGATCCTTACGGAACAGTACGGGCCCCTTCAGACCTCTGCGGGCGCTTATGGAAACCTACAGGACCCTACGGAACTCTACGAGACTCTACAGGCCCCTAGGGAACACCACAGGCCCCTACGGAACCGTACGAGACTCTACAGGCCCTTAGGGAACACCACAGGCCACTACGGAACCCTACACAACCCTCTGAAAACTTATGGAACCCTACAAGATCCTACTAACCCCTGCGAGCACTTACACAACCCTACAGGTCCCTACGGCAATCTACGGGACTCTACGGGCCCCTAGGGAACCCTACAGATTTCGACGGAACCCTACGAGCCCCTCTGGAACCCTACAGAATACTCCAGGACCCGACAGCACTCTACAAGACCCTTAGCAACACAACGGAACCTCACTAAAACCCTATGGGCTCCTACAGAACACTGTAGGTGCCTACAGAAACCTACAGACCCCTACAGAATACTACCAGCCACTACAGAAAAATATGGCCCTTACGGAACTCTACGGAACCTGGCAGAAACACTGTGCGCCCCTACAGGCCCTTGCGGGCACTTGCAGAACTCTGCAGGAACCCACGGAACTTTATGGAACCCTTCCAGCCCCTACGGAAGCCTAAAGACCCTTGCAGGCAGTTACGGAACGGTACAGGGCCCTAGGGAACTTTACCAGCCACTATGGAACTCTACGGGCCCCTACGGAACCCTGCAGAACCCTCCAGAACCTTACAGAATCCCACGGATTCCTACAGACTCCTGCGGGCACTTACTCAACCCTAGAGGACCCTACGGAACACTGCCAGCTCCTATGGAAGGAACCCTACGGGCCCCTACAGAACACTACTGGCTCCTGCGGTACTCCAGAGGCCTCTAGGGAACCTACGAAGCTCTACGGAGCCCTATGGATCCTTATGGAACAGTACGGGCCCCTTCAGACCTCTGCGGGCGCTTATGGAAACCTACAGGACCCTACGGAACTCTACGAGACTCTACAGGCCCCTAGGGAACACCACAGGCCCCTACGGAACCGTACGAGACTCTACAGGCCCTTAGGGAACACCACAGGCCACTACGGAACCCTACACAACCCTCTGAAAACTTATGGAACCCTACAAGATCCTACTAACCCCTGCGAGCACTTACACAACCCTACAGGTCCCTACGGCAATCTACGGGACTCTACGGGCCCCTAGGGAACCCTACAGATTTCGACGGAACCCTACGAGCCCCTCTGGAACCCTACAGAATACTCCAGGACCCGACAGCACTCTACAAGACCCTTAGCAACACAACGGAACCTCACTAAAACCCTATGGGCTCCTACAGAACACTGTAGGCGCCTACGGAACCCTACAGACCCCTACAGAATACTACCAGCCACTACAGAAAAATATGGCCCCTACGGAACTCTACGGAACCTGGCAGAAACACTGTGCGCCCCTACAGGCCCTTGCGGGCACTTGCAGAACTCTGCAGGAACCCACGGAACTTTATGGAACCCTACCAGCCCCTACGGAAGCCTAAAGACCCTTGCAGGCAGTTACGGAACGGTACAGGGCCCTAGGGAACTTTACCAGCCACTACGGAACTCTACGGGCCCCTACGGAACCCTGCAGAACCCTCCAGAACCTTACAGAATCCCACGGATTCCTACAGACTCCTGCGGGCACTTACTCAACCCTAGAGGACCCTACGGAACACTACTGGCTCCTGCGGTACTCCACAGGCCTCTAGGGAACCTACGAAGCTCTACGGAGCCCTATGGATCCTTACGGAACAGTACGGGCCCCTTCAGACCTCTGCGGGCGCTTATGGAAACCTACAGGACCCTACGGAACTCTACGAGACTCTACAGGCCCCTAGGGAACACCACAGGCCCCTACGGAACCGTACGAGACTCTACAGGCCCTTAGGGAACACCACAGGCCACTACGGAACCCTACACAACCCTCTGAAAACTTATGGAACCCTACAAGATCCTACTAACCCCTGCGAGCACTTACACAACCCTACAGGTCCCTACGGCAATCTACGGGACTCTACGGGCCCCTAGGGAACCCTACAGATTTCGACGGAACCCTACGAGCCCCTCTGGAACCCTACAGAATACTCCAGGACCCGACAGCACTCTACAAGACCCTTAGCAACACAACGGAACCTCACTAAAACCCTATGGGCTCCTACAGAACACTGTAGGTGCCTACAGAAACCTACAGACCCCTACAGAATACTACCAGCCACTACAGAAAAATATGGCCCTTACGGAACTCTACGGAACCTGGCAGAAACACTGTGCGCCCCTACAGGCCCTTGCGGGCACTTGCAGAACTCTGCAGGAACCCACGGAACTTTATGGAACCCTTCCAGCCCCTACGGAAGCCTAAAGACCCTTGCAGGCAGTTACGGAACGGTACAGGGCCCTAGGGAACTTTACCAGCCACTATGGAACTCTATGGGCCCCTACGGAACCCTGCAGAACCCTCCAGAACCTTACAGAATCCCACGGATTCCTACAGACTCCTGCGGGCACTTACTCAACCCTAGAGGACCCTACGGAACACTGCCAGCTCCTATGGAAGGAACCCTACGGGCCCCTACAGAACACTACTGGCTCCTGTGGTACTCCAGAGGCCTCTAGGGAACCTACGAAGCTCTACGGAACCCTATGGATCCTTACGGAACAGTACAGGCCCCTTCAGACCTCTGCGGGCGCTTATGGAAACGTACAGGACCCTACGGAACTCTACGAGACTCTACAGGCCCCTAGGGAACACCACAGGCCCCTATGGAACCGTACGAGACTCTACAGGCCCCTAGGGAACACCACAGGCCCCTACGGAACCCTACACAACCCTCTGGAAACTTATGGAACCCTACAAGCTCCTACCAACCCCTGCGAGCACTTACACAACCCTACAGGTCCCTACGGCAATCTACGGGACTCTATGCGCCCCTAGGGAACCCTATAGATTTCGATGGAACCCTATGAGGCCCTCTGGAACCCTACAGAATACTCCAGGACCCGACAGCACTCTACAAGACCCTTAGCAACACAACAGAACCTCACTAAAACCCTATGGGCTCCTACAGAACACTGCAGGTGCCTACGGAACCCTACAGACCCCTACGGAACCCTACAGACACCTGCGGGCACTTACGGAACCCTGCAGGCCCCTACGGAACCCTACAGGTCCCTACAGAACCCCACAGGGCCCTACGGAACTTTACCAGCCACTATGGAACTCTACGGGCCCCTACGGAACCCTGCAGAACCCTCCAGAACCTTACAGAATCCCACAGACTCCTACAGACTTCTGCGGGCACTTACACAACCCTACAGGTCCCTACGGAAATCTACAGGACTCTATGGGCCCCTAGGGAACCCTATAGATTTCGATGGAACCCTACGAGCCCCTCCTGAACCCTACAGAATACTCCAGGACCCGACAGCACTCTACAAGACCCTTAGCAACACAACGGAACCTCACTAAAACCCTATGGGCTCCTACAGAACACTGTAGGCGCCTACGGAACCCTACAGACCCCTACAGAATACTACCAGCCACTACAGAAAAATATGGCCCCTACGGAACTCTACGGAACCTGGCAGAAACACTGTGCGCCCCTACAGGCCCTTGCGGGCACTTGCAGAACTCTGCAGGAACCCACGGAACTTTATGGAACCCTACCAGCCCCTACGGAAGCCTAAAGACCCTTGCAGGCAGTTACGGAACGGTACAGGGCCCTAGGGAACTTTACCAGCCACTACGGAACTCTACGGGCCCCTACGGAACCCTGCAGAACCCTCCAGAACCTTACAGAATCCCACGGATTCCTACAGACTCCTGCGGGCACTTACTCAACCCTAGAGGACCCTACGGAACACTACTGGCTCCTGCGGTACTCCACAGGCCTCTAGGGAACCTACGAAGCTCTACGGAGCCCTATGGATCCTTACGGAACAGTACGGGCCCCTTCAGACCTCTGCGGGCGCTTATGGAAACCTACAGGACCCTACGGAACTCTACGAGACTCTACAGGCCCCTAGGGAACACCACAGGCCCCTACGGAACCGTACGAGACTCTACAGGCCCTTAGGGAACACCACAGGCCACTACGGAACCCTACACAACCCTCTGAAAACTTATGGAACCCTACAAGATCCTACTAACCCCTGCGAGCACTTACACAACCCTACAGGTCCCTACGGCAATCTACGGGACTCTACGGGCCCCTAGGGAACCCTACAGATTTCGACGGAACCCTACGAGCCCCTCTGGAACCCTACAGAATACTCCAGGACCCGACAGCACTCTACAAGACCCTTAGCAACACAACGGAACCTCACTAAAACCCTATGGGCTCCTACAGAACACTGTAGGTGCCTACAGAAACCTACAGACCCCTACAGAATACTACCAGCCACTACAGAAAAATATGGCCCCTACGGAACTCTACGGAACCTGGCAGAAACACTGTGCGCCCCTACAGGCCCTTGCGGGCACTTGCAGAACTCTGCAGGAACCCACGGAACTTTATGGAACCCTTCCAGCCCCTACGGAAGCCTAAAGACCCTTGCAGGCAGTTACGGAACGGTACAGGGCCCTAGGGAACTTTACCAGCCACTATGGAACTCTAGGGGCCCCTACGGAACCCTGCAGAACCCTCCAGAACCTTACAGAATCCCACGGATTCCTACAGACTCCTGCGGGCACTTACTCAACCCTAGAGGACCCTACGGAACACTGCCAGCTCCTATGGAAGGATCCCTACGGGCCCCTACAGAACACTACTGGCTCCTGTGGTACTCCAGAGGCCTCTAGGGAACCTACGAAGCTCTACGGAACCCTATGGATCCTTACGGAACAGTACAGGCCCCTTCAGACCTCTGCGGGCGCTTATGGAAACGTACAGGACCCTACGGAACTCTACGAGACTCTACAGGCCCCTAGGGAACACCACAGGCCCCTATGGAACCGTACGAGACTCTACAGGCCCCTAGGGAACACCACAGGCCCCTACGGAACCCTACACAACCCTCTGGAAACTTATGGAACCCTACAAGCTCCTACCAACCCCTGCGAGCACTTACACAACCCTACAGGTCCCTACGGCAATCTACGGGACTCTATGCGCCCCTAGGGAACCCTATAGATTTCGATGGAACCCTATGAGGCCCTCTGGAACCCTACAGAATACTCCAGGACCCGACAGCACTCTACAAGACCCTTAGCAACACAACAGAACCTCACTAAAACCCTATGGGCTCCTACAGAACACTGCAGGTGCCTACGGAACCCTACAGACCCCTACGGAACCCTACAGACACCTGCGGGCACTTACGGAACCCTGCAGGCCCCTACGGAACCCTACAGGTCCATACAGAACCCCACAGGGCCCTACGGAACTTTACCAGCCACTACGGAACTCTACGGGCCCCTACGGAACCCTGCAGAACCCTCCAGAACCTTACAGAATCCCACAGACTCCTACAGACTTCTGCGGGCACTTACACAACCCTACAGGTCCCTACGGAAATCTACAGGACTCTATGGGCCCCTAGGGAACCCTATAGATTTCGATGGAACCCTACGAGCCCCTCCTGAACCCTACAGAATACTCCAGGACCCGACAGCACTCTACAAGACCCTTAGCAACACAACGGAACCTCACTAAAACCCTATGGGCTCCTACAGAACACTGTAGGCGCCTACGGAACCCTACAGACCCCTACAGAATACTACCAGCCACTACAGAAAAATATGGCCCCTACGGAACTCTACGGAACCTGGCAGAAACACTGTGCGCCCCTACAGGCCCTTGCGGGCACTTGCAGAACTCTGCAGGAACCCACGGAACTTTATGGAACCCTACCAGCCCCTACGGAAGCCTAAAGACCCTTGCAGGCAGTTACGGAACGGTACAGGGCCCTAGGGAACTTTACCAGCCACTACGGAACTCTACGGGCCCCTACGGAACCCTGCAGAACCCTCCAGAACCTTACAGAATCCCACGGATTCCTACAGACTCCTGCGGGCACATACTCAACCCTAGAGGACCCTACGGAACACTACTGGCTCCTGCGGTACTCCACAGGCCTCTAGGGAACCTACGAAGCTCTACGGAACCCTATGGATCCTTACGGAACAGTACGGGCCCCTTCAGACCTCTGCGGGCGCTTATGGAAACCTACAGGACCCTACCGAAACTGTACGAGACTCTACAGGCCCCTAGGGAACACCACAGGCCCCTACGGAACCCTACACAACCCTCCGGAAACATATGGCACCCTACAAGCTCCTACCAACCCCTGCGGGCACTTACATAACTCTACAGGCCCCTACGGAAATCTACGGGACTCTATGGGCCCCTAGGGAACCCTATAGATTTCGATGGAACCCTATGAGGCCCTCTGGAACCCTACAGAATACTCCAGGACCCGACAGCACTCTACAAGACCCTTAGCAACACAACGGAACCTCACTAAAACCCTATGGGCTCCTACAGAACACTGCAGGTGCCTACGGAACCCTACAGACCCCTACGGAACCCTACAGACACCTGCGGGCACTTACGGAACCCTGCAGGCCCCTACGGAACCCTACAGGTCCATACAGAACCCCACAGGGCCCTACGGAACTTTACCAGCCACTATGGAACTCTACGGGCCCCTACGGAACCCTGCAGAACCCTCCAGAACCTTACAGAATCCCACAGACTCCTACCAACCCCTGCGGGCACTTACACAACCCTACAGGTCCCTACGGAAATCTACGGGACTCTATGGGCCCCTAGGGAACCCTTCAGATTTCGATGGAACCCTAACAGCCCCTCTGGAACCCTACAGAATACTCCAGGACCCGACAGCACTCTACAAGACCCTTAGCAACACAACGGAACCTCACTAAAACCCTATGGGCTCCTACAGAACACTGCAGGTGCCTACGGAAACCTACAGACCCCTACAGAATACTACCAGCCACTACAGAAAAATATGGCCCCTACGGAACTCTACGGAACCTGGCAGAAATACTGTGCGCCCCTACAGGCCCTTGCGGGCACTTGCAGAACTCTGCAGGAACCCACGGAACTTTATGGAACCCTACCAGCCCCTACGGAAGCCTAAAGACCCTTGCAGGCAGTTACGGAACGGTACAGGGCCCTAGGGAACTTTACCAGCCACTACGGAACTCTACGGGCCCCTACGGAACCCTGCAGAACCTTACAGAATCCCACGGATTCCTACAGACTCCTGCGGGCACTTACTCAACCCTAGAGGACCCTACGGAACACTGCCAGCTCCTATGGAAGGAACACTACGGGCCCCTACAGAACACTACTGGCTCCTGCGGTACTCCAGAGGCCTCTAGGGAACCTACGAAGCTCTACGGAGCCCTATGGATCCTTATGGAACAGTACGGGCCCCTTCAGACATCTGCGGGTGCTTATGGAAACCTACAGGACCCTACGGAACTCTACGAGACTCTACAGGCCCCTAGGGAACACCACAGGCCCCTACGGAACCGTACGAGACTCTACAGGCCCTTAGGGAACACCACAGGCCACTACGGAACCCTACACAACCCTCTGAAAACTTATGGAACCCTATAAGCTCCTACCAACCCCTGCGAGCACTTACACAACCCTACAGGTCCCTACGGCAATCTACGGGACTCTACGGGCCCCTAGGGAACCCTACAGATTTCGACGGAACCCTACGAGCCCCTCTGGAACCCTACAGAATACTCCAGGACCCGACAGCACTCTACAAGACCCTTAGCAACACAACGGAACCTCACTAAAACCCTATGGGCTCCTACAGAACACTGTAGGTGCCTACAGAAACCTACAGACCCCTACAGAATACTACCAGCCACTACAGAAAAATATGGCCCCTACGGAACTCTACGGAACCTGGCAGAAACACTGTGCGCTCCTACAGGCCCTTGCGGGCACTTGCAGAACTCTGCAGGAACCCACGGAACTTTATGGAACCCTTCCAGCCCCTACGGAAGCCTAAAGACCCTTGCAGGCAGTTACGGAACGGTACAGGGCCCTAGGGAACTTTACCAGCCACTATGGAACTCTACGGGCCCCTACGGAACCCTGCAGAACCCTCCAGAACCTTACAGAATCCCACGGATTCCTACAGACTCCTGCGGGCACTTACTCAACCCTAGAGGACCCTACGGAACACTGCCACCTCCTATGGAAGGATCCCTACGGGCCCCTACAGAACACTACTGGCTCCTGTGGTACTCCAGAGGCCTCTAGGGAACCTACGAAGCTCTACGGAACCCTATGGATCCTTACGGAACAGTACAGGCCCCTTCAGACCTCTGCGGGCGCTTATGGAAACGTACAGGACCCTACGGAACTCTACGAGACTCTACAGGCCCCTAGGGAACACCACAGGGCCCTATGGAACCGTACGAGACTCTACAGGCCCCTAGGGAACACCACAGGCCCCTACGGAACCCTACACAACCCTCCGGAAACATATGGCACCCTACAAGCTCCTACCAACCCCTGCGGGCACTTACATAACTCTACAGGCCCCTACGGAAATCTACGGGACTCTACAGGCCCCTAGGGAACCCTTCAGATTTCGACGGAACCCTACCAGCCCCTCTGGAACCCTACAGAATACTCCAGGACCCGACAGCACTCTACAAGACCCTTAGCAACACAACAGAACCTCACTAAAAACCCTATGGGCTCCTACAGAACACTGCAGGTGCCTACGGAACCCTACAGACCCCTACGGAACCCTACAGACACCTGCGGGCACTTATGGAACTCTGCAGGCCCCTACGGAACCCTACAGGTCCCTACAGAACCCCACAGGGCCCTACGGAACTTTACCAGCCACTACGGAACTCTACGGGTCCCTACGGAACCCTGCAGAACCCTCCAGAACCTTACAGAATCCCACAGACTCCTACCAACCCCTGCGGGCACTTACACAACCCTACAGGTCCCTACGGAAATCTACGGGACTCTATGGGCCCCTAGGGAACCCTTCAGATTTCGATGGAACCCTATGAGGCCCTCTGGAACCCTACAGAATACTCCAGGACCCGACAAGCACTCTACAAGACCCTTAGCAACACAACGGAACCTCACTAAAACCCTATGGGCTCCTACAGAACACTGCAGGTGCCTACGGAAACCTACAGACCCCTACGGAACCCTACAGACACCTGCGGGCACTTACGGAACCCTGCAGGCCCCTACGGAACCCTACAGGTCCATACAGAACCCCACAGGGCCCTACGGAACTTTAACCAGCCACTACGGAACTCTACGGGCCCCTACGGAACCCTGCAGAACCCTCCGGAACCTTACAGAATCCCACAGACTCCTACAGACTTCTGCGGGCACTTACACAACCCTACAGGTCCCTACGGAAATCTACGGGACTCTATGGGCCCCTAGGGAACCCTACAGATTTCGACGGAACCCTACCAGCCCCTCTGGAACCCTACAGAATACTCCAGGACCCGACAGCACTCTACAAGACCCTTAGCAACACAACGGAACCTCACTAAAACCCTATGGGCTCCTACAGAACACTGCAGGTGCCTACGGAAACCTACAGACCCCTACAGAATACTACCAGCCACTACAGAAAAATATGGCCCCTACGGAACTCTACGGAACCTGGCAGAAACACTGTGCGCCCCTACAGGCCCTTGCGGGCACTTGCAGAACTCTGCAGGAACCCACGGAACTTTATGGAACCCTACCAGCCCCTACGGAAGCCTAAAGACCCTTGCAGGCAGTTACGGAACGGTACAGGGCCCTAGGGAACTTTACCAGCCACTACGGAACTCTACGGGCCCCTACGGAACCCTGCAGAACCCTCCAGAACCTTACAGAATCCCACGGATTCCTACAGACTCCTGCGGGCACTTACTCAACCCTAGAGGACCCTACGGAACACTACTGGCTCCTGCGGTACTCCACAGGCCTCTAGGGAACCTACGAAGCTCTACGGAACCCTATGGATCCTTACGGAACAGTACGGGCCCCTTCAGACCTCTGCGGGCGCTTATGGAAACCTACAGGACCCTACCGAAACTGTACGAGACTCTACAGGCCCCTAGGGAACACCACAGGCCCCTACGGAACCCTACACAACCCTCCGGAAACATATGGCACCCTACAAGCTCCTACCAACCCCTGCGGGCTTACATAACTCTACAGGCCCCTACGGCAATCTACGGGACTCTACAGGCCCCTAGGGAACCCTTCAGATTTCGACGGAACCCTATGAGGCCCTCTGGAACCCTACAGAATACTCCAGGACCCGACAGCACTCTACAAGACCCTTAGCAACACAACAGAACCTCACTAAAACCCTATGGGCTCCTACAGAACACTGCAGGTGCCTACGGAACCCTACAGACCCCTACGGAACCCTACAGACACCTGCGGGCACTTATGGAACCCTGCAGGCCCCTACGGAACCCTACAGGTCCATACAGAACCCCACAGGGCCCTACGGAACTTTACCAGCCACTACGGAACTCTACGGGTCCCTACGGAACCCTGCAGAACCCTCCAGAACCTTACAGAATCCCACAGACTCCTACCAACCCCTGCGGGCACTTACACAACCCTACAGGTCCCTACGGAAATCTACGGGACTCTATGGGCCCCTAGGGAACCCTTCAGATTTCGATGGAACCCTATGAGGCCCTCTGGAACCCTACAGAATACTCCAGGACCCGACAGCACTCTACAAGACCCTTAGCAACACAACGGAACCTCACTAAAACCCTATGGGCTCCTACAGAACACTGCAGGTGCCTACGGAAACCTACAGACCCCTACAGAATACTACCAGCCACTACAGAAAAATATGGCCCCTACGGAACTCTACGGAACCTGGCAGAAACACTGTGCGCCCCTACAGGCCCTTGCGGGCACTTGCAGAACTCTGCAGGAACCCACGGAACTTTATGGAACCCTACCAGCCCCTACGGAAGCCTAAAGACCCTTGCAGGCAGTTACGGAACGGTACAGGGCCCTAGGGAACTTTACCAGCAACTACGGAACTCTACGAGCCCCTACGGAACCCTGCAGAACCCTCCAGAACCTTACAGAATCCCACGGATTCCTACAGACTCCTGCGGGCACTTACTCAACCCTAGAGGACCCTACGGAACACTACTGGCTCCTGCGGTACTCCACAGGCCTCTAGGGAACCTACGAAGCTCTACGGAACCCTATGGATCCTTACGGAACAGTACGGGCCCCTTCAGACCTCTGCGGGTGCTTATGGAAACCTACAGGACCCTACGGAACTCTACGAGACTCTACAGGCCCCTAGGGAACACCACAGGCCCCTACGGAACCCTACACAACCCTCCGGAAACATATGGCACCCTACAAGCTCCTACCAACCCCTGCGGGCACTTACATAACTCTACAGGCCCCTACGGAAATCTACGGGACTCTATGGGCCCCTAGGGAACCCTATAGATTTCGATGGAACCCTATGAGGCCCTCTGGAACCCTACAGAATACTCCAGGACCCGACAGCACTCTACAAGACCCTTAGCAACACAACGGAACCTCACTAAAACCCTATGGGCTCCTACAGAACACTGCAGGTGCCTACGGAACCCTACAGACCCCTACGGAACCCTACAGACACCTGCGGGCACTTACGGAACCCTGCAGGCCCCTACGGAACCCTACAGGTCCATACAGAACCCCACAGGGCCCTACGGAACTTTACCAGCCACTACGGAACTCTACGGGCCCCTACGGAACCCTGCAGAACCCTCCAGAACCTTACAGAATCCCACAGACTCCTACAGACTTCTGCGGGCACTTACACAACCCTACAGGTCCCTACGGAAATCTACGGGACTCTATGGGCCCCTAGGGAACCCTTCAGATTTCGATGGAACCCTATGAGGCCCTCTGGAACCCTACAGAATACTCCAGGACCCGACAGCACTCTACAAGACCCTTAGCAACACAACGGAACCTCACTAAAACCCTATGGGCTCCTACAGAACACTGTAGTCGCCTACGGAAACCTACAGACCCCTACAGAATACTACCAGCCACTACAGAAAAATATGGCCCCTACGGAACTCTACGGAACCTGGCAGAAACACTGTGCGCCCCTACAGGCCCTTGCGGGCACTTGCAGAACTCTGCAGGAACCCACGGAACTTTATGGAACCCTACCAGCCCCTACGGAAGCCTAAAGACCCTTGCAGGCAGTTACGGAACGGTACAGGGCCCTAGGGAACTTTACCAGCCACTACGGAACTCTACGGGCCCCTACGGAACCCTGCAGAACCTTACAGAATCCCACGGATTCCTACAGACTCCTGCGGGCACTTACTCAACCCTAGAGGACCCTACGGAACACTGCCAGCTCCTATGGAAGGAACACTACGGGCCCCTACAGAACACTACTGGCTCCTGCGGTACTCCAGAGGCCTCTAGGGAACCTACGAAGCTCTACGGAGCCCTATGGATCCTTATGGAACAGTACGGGCCCCTTCAGACATCTGCGGGCGCTTATGGAAACCTACAGGACCCTACGGAACTCTACGAGACTCTACAGGCCCCTAGGGAACACCACAGGCCCCTACGGAACCGTACGAGACTCTACAGGCCCTTAGGGAACACCACAGGCCACTACGGAACCCTACACAACCCTCTGAAAACTTATGGAACCCTATAAGCTCCTACCAACCCCTGCGAGCACTTACACAACCCTACAGGTCCCTACGGCAATCTACGGGACTCTACGGGCCCCTAGGGAACCCTACAGATTTCGACAGAATCCTACGAGCCCCTCTGGAACCCTACAGAATACTCCAGGACCCGACAGCACTCTACAAGACCCTTAGCAACACAACGGAACCTCACTAAAACCCTATGGGCTCCTACAGAACACTGTAGGTGCCTACAGAAACCTACAGACCCCTACAGAATACTACCAGCCACTACAGAAAAATATGGCCCCTACGGAACTCTACGGAACCTGGCAGAAACACTGTGCGCCCCTACAGGCCCTTGCGGGCACTTGCAGAACTCTGCAGGAACCCACGGAACTTTATGGAACCCTTCCAGCCCCTACGGAAGCCTAAAGACCCTTGCAGGCAGTTACGGAACGGTACAGGGCCCTAGGGAACTTTACCAGCCACTACGGAACTCTACGGGCCCCTACGGAACCCTGCAGAACCCTCCAGAACCTTACAGAATCCCACGGATTCCTACAGACTCCTGCGGGCACTTACTCAACCCTAGAGGACCCTACGGAACACTACTGGCTCCTGCGGTACTCCACAGGCCTCTAGGGAACCTACGAAGCTCTACAGAACCCTATGGATCCTTACGGAACAGTACGGGCCCCTTCAGACCTCTGCGGGCGCTTATGGAAACCTACAGGACCCTACCGAAACTGTACGAGACTCTACAGGCCCCTAGGGAACACCACAGGCCCCTACGGAACCCTACACAACCCTCCGGAAACATATGGCACCCTACAAGCTCCTACCAACCCCTGCGGGCACTTACATAACTCTACAGGCCCCTACGGCAATCTACGGGACTCTACAGGCCCCTAGGGAACCCTTCAGATTTCGACGGAACCCTACCAGCCCCTCTGGAACCCTACAGAATACTCCAGGACCCGACAGCACTCTACAAGACCCTTAGCAACACAACAGAACCTCACTAAAACCCTATGGGCTCCTACAGAACACTGCAGGTGCCTACGGAACCCTACAGACCCCTACGGAACCCTACAGACACCTGCGGGCACTTATGGAACCCTGCAGGCCCCTACGGAACCCTACAGGTCCATACAGAACCCCACAGGGCCCTACGGAACTTTACCAGCCACTACGGAACTCTACGGGTCCCTACGGAACCCTGCAGAACCCTCCAGAACCTTACAGAATCCCACAGACTCCTACCAACCCCTGCGGGCACTTACACAACCCTACAGGTCCCTACGGAAATCTACGGGACTCTATGGGCCCCTAGGGAACCCTTCAGATTTCGATGGAACCCTATGAGGCCCTCTGGAACCCTACAGAATACTCCAGGACCCGACAGCACTCTACAAGACCCTTAGCAACACAACGGAACCTCACTAAAACCCTATGGGCTCCTACAGAACACTGCAGGTGCCTACGGAAACCTACAGACCCCTACAGAATACTACCAGCCACTACAGAAAAATATGGCCCCTACGGAACTCTACGGAACCTGGCAGAAACACTGTGCGCCCCTACAGGCCCTTGCGGGCACTTGCAGAACTCTGCAGGAACCCACGGAACTTTATGGAACCCTACCAGCCCCTACGGAAGCCTAAAGACCCTTGCAGGCAGTTACGGAACGGTACAGGGCCCTAGGGAACTTTACCAGCAACTACGGAACTCTACGGGCCCCTACGGAACCCTGCAGAACCCTCCAGAACCTTACAGAATCCCACGGATTCCTACAGACTCCTGCGGGCACTTACTCAACCCTAGAGGACCCTACGGAACACTACTGGCTCCTGCGGTACTCCACAGGCCTCTAGGGAACCTACGAAGCTCTACGGAACCCTATGGATCCTTACGGAACAGTACGGGCCCCTTCAGACCTCTGCGGGTGCTTATGGAAACCTACAGGACCCTACGGAACTCTACGAGACTCTACAGGCCCCTAGGGAACACCACAGGCCCCTACGGAACCCTACACAACCCTCCGGAAACATATGGCACCCTACAAGCTCCTACCAACCCCTGCGGGCACTTACATAACTCTACAGGCCCCTACGGAAATCTACGGGACTCTATGGGCCCCTAGGGAACCCTATAGATTTCGATGGAACCCTATGAGGCCCTCTGGAACCCTACAGAATACTCCAGGACCCGACAGCACTCTACAAGACCCTTAGCAACACAACGGAACCTCACTAAAACCCTATGGGCTCCTACAGAACACTGCAGGTGCCTACGGAACCCTACAGACCCCTACGGAATACTACCAGCCACTACAGAAAAATATGGCCCCTACGGAACTCTACGGAACCTGGCAGAAACACTGTGCGCCCCTACAGGCCCTTGCGGGCACTTGCAGAACTCTGCAGGAACCCACGGAACTTTATGGAACCCTACCAGCCCCTACGGAAGCCTAAAGACCCTTGCAGGCAGTTACGGAACGGTACAGGGCCCTAGGGAACTTTACCAGCCACTACGGAACTCTACGGGCCCCTACGGAACCCTGCAGAACCTTACAGAATCCCACGGATTCCTACAGACTCCTGCGGGCACTTACTCAACCCTAGAGGACCCTACGGAACACTGCCAGCTCCTATGGAAGGAACACTACGGGCCCCTACAGAACACTACTGGCTCCTGCGGTACTCCAGAGGCCTCTAGGGAACCTACGAAGCTCTACGGAGCCCTATGGATCCTTATGGAACAGTACGGGCCCCTTCAAACATCTGCGGGCGCTTATGGAAACCTACAGGACCCTACGGAACTCTACGAGACTCTACAGGCCCCTAGGGAACACCACAGGCCCCTACGGAACCGTACGAGACTCTACAGGCCCTTAGGGAACACCACAGGCCACTACGGAACCCTACACAACCCTCTGAAAACTTATGGAACCCTATAAGCTCCTACCAACCCCTGCGAGCACTTACACAACCCTACAGGTCCCTACGGCAATCTACGGGACTCTACGGGCCCCTAGGGAACCCTACAGATTTCGACAGAATCCTACGAGCCCCTCTGGAACCCTACAGAATACTCCAGGACCCGACAGCACTCTACAAGACCCTTAGCAACACAACGGAACCTCACTAAAACCCTATGGGCTCCTACAGAACACTGTAGGTGCCTACAGAAACCTACAGACCCCTACAGAATACTACCAGCCACTACAGAAAAATATGGCCCCTACGGAACTCTACGGAACCTGGCAGAAACACTGTGCGCCCCTACAGGCCCTTGCGGGCACTTGCAGAACTCTGCAGGAACCCACGGAACTTTATGGAACCCTTCCAGCCCCTACGGAAGCCTAAAGACCCTTGCAGGCAGTTACGGAATGGTACAGGGCCCTAGGGAACTTTACCAGCCACTATGGAACTCTACGGGCCCCTACGGAACCCTGCAGAACCCTCCAGAACCTTACAGAATCCCACGGATTCCTACAGACTCCTGCGGGCACTTACTCAACCCTAGAGGACCCTACGGAACACTACTGGCTCCTGCGGTACTCCACAGGCCTCTAGGGAACCTACGAAGCTCTACGGAACCCTATGGATCCTTACGGAACAGTACGGGCCCCTTCAGACCTCTGCGGGCACTTATGGAAACCTACAGGACCCTACCGAAACTGTACGAGACTCTACAGGCCCCTAGGGAACACCACAGGCCCCTACGGAACCCTACACAACCCTCCGGAAACATATGGCACCCTACAAGCTCCTACCAACCCCTGCGGGCACTTACATAACTCTACAGGCCCCTACGGAAATCTACGGGACTCTACGGGCCCCTAGGGAACCCTTCAGATTTCGACGGAACCCTACCAGCCCCTCTGGAACCCTACAGAATACTCCAGGACCCGACAGCACTCTACAAGACCCTTAGCAACACAACGGAACCTCACTAAAACCCTATGGGCTCCTACAGAACACTGCAGGTGCCTACGGAACCCTACAGACCCCTACGGAACCCTACAGACACCTGCGGGCACTTATGGAACCCTGCAGGCCCCTACGGAACCCTACAGGTCCATACAGAACCCCACAGGGCCCTACGGAACTTTACCAGCCACTACGGAACTCTACGGGTCCCTACGGAACCCTGCAGAACCCTCCAGAACCTTACAGAATCCCACAGACTCCTACCAACCCCTGCGGGCACTTACACAACCCTACAGGTCCCTACGGAAATCTACGGGACTCTATGGGCCCCTAGGGAACCCTTCAGATTTCGATGGAACCCTATGAGGCCCTCTGGAACCCTACAGAATACTCCAGGACCCGACAGCACTCTACAAGACCCTTAGCAACACAACGGAACCTCACTAAAACCCTATGGGCTCCTACAGAACACTGCAGGTGCCTACGGCACCCTACAGACCCCTACGGAACCCTACAGACACCTGCGGGCACTTACGGAACCCTGCAGGCCCCTACGGAACCCTACAGGTCCATACAGAACCCCACAGGGCCCTACGGAACTTTACCAGCCACTACGGAACTCTACGGGCCCCTACGGAACCCTGCAGAACCCTCCGGAACCTTACAGAATCCCACAGACTCCTACAGACTTCTGCGGGCACTTACACAACCCTACAGGTCCCTACGGAAATCTACGGGACTCTATGGGCCCCTAGGGAACCCTACAGATTTCGACGGAACCCTACGAGCCCCTCTGGAACCCTACAGAATACTCCAGGACCCGACAGCACTCTACAAGACCCTTAGCAACACAACGGAACCTCACTAAAACCCTATGGGCTCCTACAGAACACTGCAGGTGCCTACGGAAACCTACAGACCCCTACAGAATACTACCAGCCACTACAGAAAAATATGGCCCCTACGGAACTCTACGGAACCTGGCAGAAACACTGTGCGCCCCTACAGGCCCTTGCGGGCACTTGCAGAACTCTGCAGGAACCCACGGAACTTTATGGAACCCTACCAGCCCCTACGGAAGCCTAAAGACCCTTGCAGGCAGTTACGGAACGGTACAGGGCCCTAGGGAACTTTACCAGCCACTACGGAACTCTACGGGCCCCTACGGAACCCTGCAGAACCCTCCAGAACCTTACAGAATCCCACGGATTCCTACAGACTCCTGCGGGCACTTACTCAACCCTAGAGGACCCTACGGAACACTACTGGCTCCTGCGGTACTCCACAGGCCTCTAGGGAACCTACGAAGCTCTACGGAACCCTATGGATCCTTACGGAACAGTACGGGCCCCTTCAGACCTCTGCGGGCACTTATGGAAACCTACAGGACCCTACCGAAACTGTACGAGACTCTACAGGCCCCTAGGGAACACCACAGGCCCCTACGGAACCCTACACAACCCTCCGGAAACATATGGCACCCTACAAGCTCCTACCAACCCCTGCGGGCACTTACATAACTCTACAGGCCCCTACGGAAATCTACGGGACTCTATGGGCCCCTAGGGAACCCTATAGATTTCGATGGAACCCTACGAGCCCCTCTGGAACCCTACAGAATACTCCAGGACCCGACAGCACTCTACAAGACCCTTAGCAACACAACGGAACCTCACTAAAACCCTATGGGCTCCTACAGAACACTGCAGGTGCCTACGGAACCCTACAGACCCCTACGGAACCCTACAGACACCTGCGGGCACTTATGGAACCCTGCAGGCCCCTACGGAACCCTACAGGTCCATACAGAACCCCACAGGGCCCTACGGAACTTTACCAGCCACTACGGAACTCTACGGGTCCCTACGGAACCCTGCAGAACCCTCCAGAACCTTACAGAATCCCACAGACTCCTACCAACCCCTGCGGGCACTTACACAACCCTACAGGTCCCTACGGAAATCTACGGGACTCTATGGGCCCCTAGGGAACCCTTCAGATTTCGATGGAACCCTATGAGGCCCTCTGGAACCCTACAGAATACTCCAGGACCCGACAGCACTCTACAAGACCCTTAGCAACACAACGGAACCTCACTAAAACCCTATGGGCTCCTACAGAACACTGCAGGTGCCTACGGCACCCTACAGACCCCTACGGAACCCTACAGACACCTGCGGGCACTTACGGAACCCTGCAGGCCCCTACGGAACCCTACAGGTCCATACAGAACCCCACAGGGCCCTACGGAACTTTACCAGCCACTACGGAACTCTACGGGCCCCTACGGAACCCTGCAGAACCCTCCGGAACCTTACAGAATCCCACAGACTCCTACAGACTTCTGCGGGCACTTACACAACCCTACAGGTCCCTACGGAAATCTACGGGACTCTATGGGCCCCTAGGGAACCCTACAGATTTCGACGGAACCCTACGAGCCCCTCTGGAACCCTACAGAATACTCCAGGACCCGACAGCACTCTACAAGACCCTTAGCAACACAACGGAACCTCACTAAAACCCTATGGGCTCCTACAGAACACTGCAGGTGCCTACGGAAACCTACAGACCCCTACAGAATACTACCAGCCACTACAGAAAAATATGGCCCCTACGGAACTCTACGGAACCTGGCAGAAACACTGTGCGCCCCTACAGGCCCTTGCGGGCACTTGCAGAACTCTGCAGGAACCCACGGAACTTTATGGAACCCTACCAGCCCCTACGGAAGCCTAAAGACCCTTGCAGGCAGTTACGGAACGGTACAGGGCCCTAGGGAACTTTACCAGCCACTACGGAACTCTACGGGCCCCTACGGAACCCTGCAGAACCCTCCAGAACCTTACAGAATCCCACGGATTCCTACAGACTCCTGCGGGCACTTACTCAACCCTAGAGGACCCTACGGAACACTACTGGCTCCTGCGGTACTCCACAGGCCTCTAGGGAACCTACGAAGCTCTACGGAACCCTATGGATCCTTACGGAACAGTACGGGCCCCTTCAGACCTCTGCGGGCACTTATGGAAACCTACAGGACCCTACCGAAACTGTACGAGACTCTACAGGCCCCTAGGGAACACCACAGGCCCCTACGGAACCCTACACAACCCTCCGGAAACATATGGCACCCTACAAGCTCCTACCAACCCCTGCGGGCACTTACATAACTCTACAGGCCCCTACGGAAATCTACGGGACTCTACGGGCCCCTAGGGAACCCTTCAGATTTCGACGGAACCCTACCAGCCCCTCTGGAACCCTACAGAATACTCCAGGACCCGACAGCACTCTACAAGACCCTTAGCAACACAACGGAACCTCACTAAAACCCTATGGGCTCCTACAGAACACTGCAGGTGCCTACGGAACCCTACAGACCCCTACGGAACCCTACAGACACCTGCGGGCACTTATGGAACCCTGCAGGCCCCTACGGAACCCTACAGGTCCATACAGAACCCCACAGGGCCCTACGGAACTTTACCAGCCACTACGGAACTCTACGGGTCCCTACGGAACCCTGCAGAACCCTCCAGAACCTTACAGAATCCCACAGACTCCTACCAACCCCTGCGGGCACTTACACAACCCTACAGGTCCCTACGGAAATCTACGGGACTCTATGGGCCCCTAGGGAACCCTTCAGATTTCGATGGAACCCTATGAGGCCCTCTGGAACCCTACAGAATACTCCAGGACCCGACAGCACTCTACAAGACCCTTAGCAACACAACGGAACCTCACTAAAACCCTATGGGCTCCTACAGAACACTGCAGGTGCCTACGGCACCCTACAGACCCCTACGGAACCCTACAGACACCTGCGGGCACTTACGGAACCCTGCAGGCCCCTACGGAACCCTACAGGTCCATACAGAACCCCACAGGGCCCTACGGAACTTTACCAGCCACTACGGAACTCTACGGGCCCCTACGGAACCCTGCAGAACCCTCCGGAACCTTACAGAATCCCACAGACTCCTACAGACTTCTGCGGGCACTTACACAACCCTACAGGTCCCTACGGAAATCTACGGGACTCTATGGGCCCCTAGGGAACCCTACAGATTTCGACGGAACCCTACCAGCCCCTCTGGAACCCTACAGAATACTCCAGGACCCGACAGCACTCTACAAGACCCTTAGCAACACAACGGAACCTCACTAAAACCCTATGGGCTCCTACAGAACACTGCAGGTGCCTACGGAAACCTACAGACCCCTACAGAATACTACCAGCCACTACAGAAAAATATGGCCCCTACGGAACTCTACGGAACCTGGCAGAAACACTGTGCGCCCCTACAGGCCCTTGCGGGCACTTGCAGAACTCTGCAGGAACCCACGGAACTTTATGGAACCCTACCAGCCCCTACGGAAGCCTAAAGACCCTTGCAGGCAGTTACGGAACGGTACAGGGCCCTAGGGAACTTTACCAGCCACTACGGAACTCTACGGGCCCCTACGGAACCCTGCAGAACCCTCCAGAACCTTACAGAATCCCACGGATTCCTACAGACTCCTGCGGGCACTTACTCAACCCTAGAGGACCCTACGGAACACTACTGGCTCCTGCGGTACTCCACAGGCCTCTAGGGAACCTACGAAGCTCTACGGAACCCTATGGATCCTTACGGAACAGTACGGGCCCCTTCAGACCTCTGCGGGCACTTATGGAAACCTACAGGACCCTACCGAAACTGTACGAGACTCTACAGGCCCCTAGGGAACACCACAGGCCCCTACGGAACCCTACACAACCCTCCGGAAACATATGGCACCCTACAAGCTCCTACCAACCCCTGCGGGCACTTACATAACTCTACAGGCCCCTACGGAAATCTACGGGACTCTATGGGCCCCTAGGGAACCCTTCAGATTTCGACGGAACCCTACCAGCCCCTCTGGAACCCTACAGAATACTCCAGGACCCGACAGCACTCTACAAGACCCTTAGCAACACAACGGAACCTCACTAAAACCCTATGGGCTCCTACAGAACACTGCAGGTGCCTACGGAACCCTACAGACCCCTACGGAACCCTACAGACACCTGCGGGCACTTATGGAACCCTGCAGGCCCCTACGGAACCCTACAGGTCCATACAGAACCCCACAGGGCCCTACGGAACTTTACCAGCCACTACGGAACTCTACGGGTCCCTACGGAACCCTGCAGAACCCTCCAGAACCTTACAGAATCCCACAGACTCCTACCAACCCCTGCGGGCACTTACACAACCCTACAGGTCCCTACGGAAATCTACGGGACTCTATGGGCCCCTAGGGAACCCTTCAGATTTCGATGGAACCCTATGAGGCCCTCTGGAACCCTACAGAATACTCCAGGACCCGACAGCACTCTACAAGACCCTTAGCAACACAACGGAACCTCACTAAAACCCTATGGGCTCCTACAGAACACTGCAGGTGCCTACGGAACCCTACAGACCCCTACGGAACCCTACAGACACCTGCGGGCACTTACGGAACCCTGCAGGCCCCTACGGAACCCTACAGGTCCATACAGAACCCCACAGGGCCCTACGGAACTTTACCAGCCACTACGGAACTCTACGGGTCCCTACGGAACCCTGCAGAACCCTCCAGAACCTTACAGAATCCCACAGACTCCTACAGACTTCTGTGGGCACTTACACAACCCTACAGGTCCCTACGGAAATCTACGGGACTCTACGGGCCCCTAGGGAACCCTATAGATTTCGACGGAACCCTACGAGCCCCTCTGGAACCCTACAGAATACTCCAGGACCCGACAGCACTCTACAAGACCCTTAGCAACACAACGGAACCTCACTAAAACCCTATGGGCTCCTACAGAACACTGCAGGTGCCTACGGAACCCTACAGACCCCTACGGAACCCTACAGACACCTGCGGGCACTTACGGAACCCTGCAGGCCCCTACGGAACCCTACAGGTCCATACAGAACCCCACAGGGCCCTACGGAACTTTACCAGCCACTACGGAACTCTACGGGTCCCTACGGAACCCTGCAGAACCCTCCAGAACCTTACAGAATCCCACAGACTCCTACCAACCCCTGCGGGCACTTACACAACCCTACAGGTCCCTACGGAAATCTACGGGACTCTATGGGCCCCTAGGGAACCCTTCAGATTTCGATGGAACCCTATGAGGCCCTCTGGAACCCTACAGAATACTCCAGGACCCGACAGCACTCTACAAGACCCTTAGCAACACAACGGAACCTCACTAAAAGCCTATGGGCTCCTACAGAACACTGCAGGTGCCTACGGCACCCTACAGACCCCTACGGAACCCTACAGACACCTGCGGGCACTTACGGAACCCTGCAGGCCCCTACGGAACCCTACAGGTCCATACAGAACCCCACAGGGCCCTACGGAACTTTACCAGCCACTACGGAACTCTACGGGCCCCTACGGAACCCTGCAGAACCCTCCGGAACCTTACAGAATCCCACAGACTCCTACAGACTTCTGCGGGCACTTACACAACCCTACAGGTCCCTACGGAAATCTACGGGACTCTATGGGCCCCTAGGGAACCCTACAGATTTCGACGGAACCCTACGAGCCCCTCTGGAACCCTACAGAATACTCCAGGACCCGACAGCACTCTACAAGACCCTTAGCAACACAACGGAACCTCACTAAAACCCTATGGGCTCCTACAGAACACTGCAGGTGCCTACGGAAACCTACAGACCCCTACAGAATACTACCAGCCACTACAGAAAAATATGGCCCCTACGGAACTCTACGGAACCTGGCAGAAACACTGTGCGCCCCTACAGGCCCTTGCGGGCACTTGCAGAACTCTGCAGGAACCCACGGAACTTTATGGAACCCTACCAGCCCCTACGGAAGCCTAAAGACCCTTGCAGGCAGTTACGGAACGGTACAGGGCCCTAGGGAACTTTACCAGCCACTACGGAACTCTACGGGCCCCTACGGAACCCTGCAGAACCCTCCAGAACCTTACAGAATCCCACGGATTCCTACAGACTCCTGCGGGCACTTACTCAACCCTAGAGGACCCTACGGAACACTACTGGCTCCTGCGGTACTCCACAGGCCTCTAGGGAACCTACGAAGCTCTACGGAACCCTATGGATCCTTACGGAACAGTACGGGCCCCTTCAGACCTCTGCGGGCACTTATGGAAACCTACAGGACCCTACCGAAACTGTACGAGACTCTACAGGCCCCTAGGGAACACCACAGGCCCCTACGGAACCCTACACAACCCTCCGGAAACATATGGCACCCTACAAGCTCCTACCAACCCCTGCGGGCACTTACATAACTCTACAGGCCCCTACGGAAATCTACGGGACTCTACGGGCCCCTAGGGAACCCTTCAGATTTCGACGGAACCCTACCAGCCCCTCTGGAACCCTACAGAATACTCCAGGACCCGACAGCACTCTACAAGACCCTTAGCAACACAACGGAACCTCACTAAAACCCTATGGGCTCCTACAGAACACTGCAGGTGCCTACGGAACCCTACAGACCCCTACGGAACCCTACAGACACCTGCGGGCACTTACGGAACCCTGCAGGCCCCTACGGAACCCTACAGGTCCATACAGAACCCCACAGGGCCCTACGGAACTTTACCAGCCACTACGGAACTCTACGGGTCCCTACGGAACCCTGCAGAACCCTCCAGAACCTTACAGAATCCCACAGACTCCTACCAACCCCTGCGGGCACTTACACAACCCTACAGGTCCCTACGGAAATCTACGGGACTCTATGGGCCCCTAGGGAACCCTTCAGATTTCGATGGAACCCTATGAGGCCCTCTGGAACCCTACAGAATACTCCAGGACCCGACAGCACTCTACAAGACCCTTAGCAACACAACGGAACCTCACTAAAACCCTATGGGCTCCTACAGAACACTGCAGGTGCCTACGGAACCCTACAGACCCCTACGGAACCCTACAGACACCTGCGGGCACTTACGGAACCCTGCAGGCCCCTACGGAACCCTACAGGTCCATACAGAACCCCACAGGGCCCTACGGAACTTTACCAGCCACTACGGAACTCTACGGGCCCCTACGGAACCCTGCAGAACCCTCCGGAACCTTACAGAATCCCACAGACTCCTACAGACTTCTGCGGGCACTTACACAACCCTACAGGTCCCTACGGAAATCTACGGGACTCTATGGGCCCCTAGGGAACCCTACAGATTTCGACGGAACCCTACGAGCCCCTCTGGAACCCTACAGAATACTCCAGGACCCGACAGCACTCTACAAGACCCTTAGCAACACAACGGAACCTCACTAAAACCCTATGGGCTCCTACAGAACACTGCAGGTGCCTACGGAAACCTACAGACCCCTACAGAATACTACCAGCCACTACAGAAAAATATGGCCCCTACGGAACTCTACGGAACCTGGCAGAAACACTGTGCGCCCCTACAGGCCCTTGCGGGCACTTGCAGAACTCTGCAGGAACCCACGGAACTTTATGGAACCCTACCAGCCCCTACGGAAGCCTAAAGACCCTTGCAGGCAGTTACGGAACGGTACAGGGCCCTAGGGAACTTTACCAGCCACTACGGAACTCTACGGGCCCCTACGGAACCCTGCAGAACCCTCCAGAACCTTACAGAATCCCACGGATTCCTACAGACTCCTGCGGGCACTTACTCAACCCTAGAGGACCCTACGGAACACTACTGGCTCCTGCAGTACTCCACAGGCCTCTAGGGAACCTACGAAGCTCTACGGAACCCTATGGATCCTTACGGAACAGTACGGGCCCCTTCAGACCTCTGCGGGCACTTATGGAAACCTACAGGACCCTACCGAAACTGTACGAGACTCTACAGGCCCCTAGGGAACACCACAGGCCCCTACGGAACCCTACACAACCCTCCGGAAACATATGGCACCCTACAAGCTCCTACCAACCCCTGCGGGCACTTACATAACTCTACAGGCCCCTACGGAAATCTACGGGACTCTACGGGCCCCTAGGGAACCCTTCAGATTTCGACGGAACCCTACCAGCCCCTCTGGAACCCTACAGAATACTCCAGGACCCGACAGCACTCTACAAGACCCTTAGCAACACAACGGAACCTCACTAAAACCCTATGGGCTCCTACAGAACACTGCAGGTGCCTACGGAACCCTACAGACCCCTACGGAACCCTACAGACACCTGCGGGCACTTATGGAACCCTGCAGGCCCCTACGGAACCCTACAGGTCCATACAGAACCCCACAGGGCCCTACGGAACTTTACCAGCCACTACGGAACTCTACGGGTCCCTACGGAACCCTGCAGAACCCTCCAGAACCTTACAGAATCCCACAGACTCCTACCAACCCCTGCGGGCACTTACACAACCCTACAGGTCCCTACGGAAATCTACGGGACTCTATGGGCCCCTAGGGAACCCTTCAGATTTCGATGGAACCCTATGAGGCCCTCTGGAACCCTACAGAATACTCCAGGACCCGACAGCACTCTACAAGACCCTTAGCAACACAACGGAACCTCACTAAAACCCTATGGGCTCCTACAGAACACTGCAGGTGCCTACGGAACCCTACAGACCCCTACGGAACCCTACAGACACCTGCGGGCACTTACGGAACCCTGCAGGCCCCTACGGAACCCTACAGGTCCATACAGAACCCCACAGGGCCCTACGGAACTTTACCAGCCACTACGGAACTCTACGGGCCCCTACGGAACCCTGCAGAACCCTCCGGAACCTTACAGAATCCCACAGACTCCTACAGACTTCTGCGGGCACTTACACAACCCTACAGGTCCCTACGGAAATCTACGGGACTCTATGGGCCCCTAGGGAACCCTACAGATTTCGACGGAACCCTACGAGCCCCTCTGGAACCCTACAGAATACTCCAGGACCCGACAGCACTCTACAAGACCCTTAGCAACACAACGGAACCTCACTAAAACCCTATGGGCTCCTACAGAACACTGCAGGTGCCTACGGAAACCTACAGACCCCTACAGAATACTACCAGCCACTACAGAAAAATATGGCCCCTACGGAACTCTACGGAACCTGGCAGAAACACTGTGCGCCCCTACAGGCCCTTGCGGGCACTTGCAGAACTCTGCAGGAACCCACGGAACTTTATGGAACCCTACCAGCCCCTACGGAAGCCTAAAGACCCTTGCAGGCAGTTACGGAACGGTACAGGGCCCTAGGGAACTTTACCAGCCACTACGGAACTCTACGGGCCCCTACGGAACCCTGCAGAACCCTCCAGAACCTTACAGAATCCCACGGATTCCTACAGACTCCTGCGGGCACTTACTCAACCCTAGAGGACCCTACGGAACACTACTGGCTCCTGCGGTACTCCACAGGCCTCTAGGGAACCTACGAAGCTCTACGGAACCCTATGGATCCTTACGGAACAGTACGGGCCCCTTCAGACCTCTGCGGGCACTTATGGAAACCTACAGGACCCTACCGAAACTGTACGAGACTCTACAGGCCCCTAGGGAACACCACAGGCCCCTACGGAACCCTACACAACCCTCCGGAAACATATGGCACCCTACAAGCTCCTACCAACCCCTGCGGGCACTTACATAACTCTACAGGCCCCTACGGAAATCTACGGGACTCTACGGGCCCCTAGGGAACCCTTCAGATTTCGACGGAACCCTACCAGCCCCTCTGGAACCCTACAGAATACTCCAGGACCCGACAGCACTCTACAAGACCCTTAGCAACACAACGGAACCTCACTAAAACCCTATGGGCTCCTACAGAACACTGCAGGTGCCTACGGAACCCTACAGACCCCTACGGAACCCTACAGACACCTGCGGGCACTTATGGAACCCTGCAGGCCCCTACGGAACCCTACAGGTCCATACAGAACCCCACAGGGCCCTACGGAACTTTACCAGCCACTACGGAACTCTACGGGTCCCTACGGAACCCTGCAGAACCCTCCAGAACCTTACAGAATCCCACAGACTCCTACCAACCCCTGCGGGCACTTACACAACCCTACAGGTCCCTACGGAAATCTACGGGACTCTATGGGCCCCTAGGGAACCCTTCAGATTTCGATGGAACCCTATGAGGCCCTCTGGAACCCTACAGAATACTCCAGGACCCGACAGCACTCTACAAGACCCTTAGCAACACAACGGAACCTCACTAAAACCCTATGGGCTCCTACAGAACACTGCAGGTGCCTACGGAACCCTACAGACCCCTACGGAACCCTACAGACACCTGCGGGCACTTACGGAACCCTGCAGGCCCCTACGGAACCCTACAGGTCCATACAGAACCCCACAGGGCCCTACGGAACTTTACCAGCCACTACGGAACTCTACGGGCCCCTACGGAACCCTGCAGAACCCTCCGGAACCTTACAGAATCCCACAGACTCCTACAGACTTCTGCGGGCACTTACACAACCCTACAGGTCCCTACGGAAATCTACGGGACTCTATGGGCCCCTAGGGAACCCTACAGATTTCGACGGAACCCTACGAGCCCCTCTGGAACCCTACAGAATACTCCAGGACCCGACAGCACTCTACAAGACCCTTAGCAACACAACGGAACCTCACTAAAACCCTATGGGCTCCTACAGAACACTGCAGGTGCCTACGGAAACCTACAGACCCCTACAGAATACTACCAGCCACTACAGAAAAATATGGCCCCTACGGAACTCTACGGAACCTGGCAGAAACACTGTGCGCCCCTACAGGCCCTTGCGGGCACTTGCAGAACTCTGCAGGAACCCACGGAACTTTATGGAACCCTACCAGCCCCTACGGAAGCCTAAAGACCCTTGCAGGCAGTTACGGAACGGTACAGGGCCCTAGGGAACTTTACCAGCCACTACGGAACTCTACGGGCCCCTACGGAACCCTGCAGAACCCTCCAGAACCTTACAGAATCCCACGGATTCCTACAGACTCCTGCGGGCACTTACTCAACCCTAGAGGACCCTACGGAACACTACTGGCTCCTGCAGTACTCCACAGGCCTCTAGGGAACCTACGAAGCTCTACGGAACCCTATGGATCCTTACGGAACAGTACGGGCCCCTTCAGACCTCTGCGGGCGCTTATGGAAACCTACAGGACCCTACCGAAACTGTACGAGACTCTACAGGCCCCTAGGGAACACCACAGGCCCCTACGGAACCCTACACAACCCTCCGGAAACATATGGCACCCTACAAGCTCCTACCAACCCCTGCGGGCACTTACATAACTCTACAGGCCCCTACGGAAATCTACGGGACTCTACAGGCCCCTAGGGAACCCTTCAGATTTCGACGGAACCCTACCAGCCCCTCTGGAACCCTACAGAATACTCCAGGACCCGACAGCACTCTACAAGACCCTTAGCAACACAACAGAACCTCACTAAAACCCTATGGGCTCCTACAGAACACTGCAGGTGCCTACGGAACCCTACAGACCCCTACGGAACCCTACAGACACCTGCGGGCACTTATGGAACCCTGCAGGCCCCTACGGAACCCTACAGGTCCATACAGAACCCCACAGGGCCCTACGGAACTTTACCAGCCACTACGGAACTCTACGGGTCCCTACGGAACCCTGCAGAACCCTCCAGAACCTTACAGAATCCCACAGACTCCTACCAACCCCTGCGGGCACTTACACAACCCTACAGGTCCCTACGGAAATCTACGGGACTCTATGGGCCCCTAGGGAACCCTTCAGATTTCGATGGAACCCTAACAGCCCCTCTGGAACCCTACAGAATACTCCAGGACCCGACAGCACTCTACAAGACCCTTAGCAACACAACGGAACCTCACTAAAACCCTATGGGCTCCTACAGAACACTGCAGGTGCCTACGGAAACCTACAGACCCCTACAGAATACTACCAGCCACTACAGAAAAATATGGCCCCTACGGAACTCTACGGAACCTGGCAGAAACACTGTGCGCCCCTACAGGCCCTTGCGGGCACTTGCAGAACTCTGCAGGAACCCACGGAACTTTATGGAACCCTACCAGCCCCTACGGAAGCCTAAAGACCCTTGCAGGCAGTTACGGAACGGTACAGGGCCCTAGGGAACTTTACCAGCCACTACGGAACTCTACGGGCCCCTACGGAACCCTGCAGAACCCTCCAGAACCTTACAGAATCCCACGGATTCCTACAGACTCCTGCGGGCACTTACTCAACCCTAGAGGACCCTACGGAACACTACTGGCTCCTGCGGTACTCCACAGGCCTCTAGGGAACCTACGAAGCTCTACGGAACCCTATGGATCCTTACGGAACAGTACGGGCCCCTTCAGACCTCTGCGGGTGCTTATGGAAACCTACAGGACCCTACGGAACTCTACGAGACTCTACAGGCCCCTAGGGAACACCACAGGCCCCTACGGAACCCTACACAACCCTCCGGAAACATATGGCACCCTACAAGCTCCTACCAACCCCTGCGGGCACTTACATAACTCTACAGGCCCCTACGGAAATCTACGGGACTCTATGGGCCCCTAGGGAACCCTTCAGATTTCGATGGAACCCTATGAGGCCCTCTGGAACCCTACAGAATACTCCAGGACCCGACAGCACTCTACAAGACCCTTAGCAACACAACGGAACCTCACTAAAACCCTATGGGCTCCTACAGAACACTGCAGGTGCCTACGGAACCCTACAGACCCCTACGGAACCCTACAGACACCTGCGGGCACTTACGGAACCCTGCAGGCCCCTACGGAACCCTACAGGTCCCTACAGAACCCCACAGGGCCCTACGGAACTTTACCAGCCACTACGGAACTCTACGGGCCCCTACGGAACCCTGCAGAACCCTCCAGAACCTTACAGAATCCCACAGACTCCTACAGACTTCTGCGGGCACTTACACAACCCTACAGGTCCCTACGGAAATCTACGGGACTCTATGGGCCCCTAGGGAACCCTTCAGATTTCGATGGAACCCTATGAGGCCCTCTGGAACCCTACAGAATACTCCAGGACCCGACAGCACTCTACAAGACCCTTAGCAACACAACGGAACCTCACTAAAACCCTATGGGCTCCTACAGAACACTGTAGTCGCCTACGGAAACCTACAGACCCCTACAGAATACTACCAGCCACTACAGAAAAATATGGCCCCTACGGAACTCTACGGAACCTGGCAGAAACACTGTGCGCCCCTACAGGCCCTTGCGGGCACTTGCAGAACTCTGCAGGAACCCACGGAACTTTATGGAACCCTACCAGCCCCTACGGAAGCCTAAAGACCCTTGCAGGCAGTTACGGAACGGTACAGGGCCCTAGGGAACTTTACCAGCCACTACGGAACTCTACGGGCCCCTACGGAACCCTGCAGAACCTTACAGAATCCCACGGATTCCTACAGACTCCTGCGGGCACTTACTCAACCCTAGAGGACCCTACGGAACACTGCCAGCTCCTATGGAAGGAACACTACGGGCCCCTACAGAACACTACTGGCTCCTGCGGTACTCCAGAGGCCTCTAGGGAACCTACGAAGCTCTACGGAGCCCTATGGATCCTTATGGAACAGTACGGGCCCCTTCAGACATCTGCGGGCGCTTATGGAAACCTACAGGACCCTACGGAACTCTACGAGACTCTACAGGCCCCTAGGGAACACCACAGGCCCCTACGGAACCGTACGAGACTCTACAGGCCCTTAGGGAACACCACAGGCCACTACGGAACCCTACACAACCCTCTGAAAACTTATGGAACCCTATAACCTCCTACCAACCCCTGCGAGCACTTACACAACCCTACAGGTCCCTACGGCAATCTACGGGACTCTACGGGCCCCTAGGGAACCCTACAGATTTCGACGGAACCCTACGAGCCCCTCTGGAACCCTACAGAATACTCCAGGACCCGACAGCACTCTACAAGACCCTTAGCAACACAACGGAACCTCACTAAAACCCTATGGGCTCCTACAGAACACTGTAGGTGCCTACGGAAACCTACAGACCCCTACAGAATACTACCAGCCACTACAGAAAAATATGGCCCCTACGGAACTCTACGGAACCTGGCAGAAACACTGTGCGCCCCTACAGGCCCTTGCGGGCACTTGCAGAACTCTGCAGGAACCCACGGAACTTTATGGAACCCTTCCAGCCCCTACGGAAGCCTAAAGACCCTTGCAGGCAGTTACGGAACGGTACAGGGCCCTAGGGAACTTTACCAGCCACTATGGAACTCTACGGGCCCCTACGGAACCCTGCAGAACCCTCCAGAACCTTACAGAATCCCACGGATTCCTACAGACTCCTGCGGGCACTTACTCAACCCTAGAGGACCCTACGGAACACTGCCAGCTCCTATGGAAGGATCCCTACGGGCCCCTACAGAACACTACTGGCTCCTGTGGTACTCCAGAGGCCTCTAGGGAACCTACGAAGCTCTACGGAACCCTATGGATCCTTACGGAACAGTACAGGCCCCTTCAGACCTCTGCGGGCGCTTATGGAAACGTACAGGACCCTACGGAACTCTACGAGACTCTACAGGCCCCTAGGGAACACCACAGGCCCCTATGGAACCGTACGAGACTCTACAGGCCCCTAGGGAACACCACAGGCCCCTACGGAACCCTGCAGAACCCTCCAGAACCTTACAGAATCCCACAGACTCCTACCAACCCCTGCGGGCACTTACACAACCCTACAGGTCCCTACGGAAATCTACGGGACTCTATGGGCCCCTAGGGAACCCTTCAGATTTCGATGGAACCCTATGAGGCCCTCTGGAACCCTACAGAATACTCCAGGACCCGACAGCACTCTACAAGACCCTTAGCAACACAACGGAACCTCACTAAAACCCTATGGGCTCCTACAGAACACTGCAGGTGCCTACGGCACCCTACAGACCCCTACGGAACCCTACAGACACCTGCGGGCACTTACGGAACCCTGCAGGCCCCTACGGAACCCTACAGGTCCATACAGAACCCCACAGGGCCCTACGGAACTTTACCAGCCACTACGGAACTCTACGGGCCCCTACGGAACCCTGCAGAACCCTCCGGAACCTTACAGAATCCCACAGACTCCTACAGACTTCTGCGGGCACTTACACAACCCTACAGGTCCCTACGGAAATCTACGGGACTCTATGGGCCCCTAGGGAACCCTACAGATTTCGACGGAACCCTACGAGCCCCTCCTGAACCCTACAGAATACTCCAGGACCCGACAGCACTCTACAAGACCCTTAGCAACACAACGGAACCTCACTAAAACCCTATGGGCTCCTACAGAACACTGCAGGTGCCTACGGAAACCTACAGACCCCTACAGAATACTACCAGCCACTACAGAAAAATATGGCCCCTACGGAACTCTACGGAACCTGGCAGAAACACTGTGCGCCCCTACAGGCCCTTGCGGGCACTTGCAGAACTCTGCAGGAACCCACGGAACTTTATGGAACCCTGCCAGCCCCTACGGAAGCCTAAAGACCCTTGCAGGCAGTTACGGAACGGTACAGGGCCCTA
The DNA here is from genome assembly GCF_964106895.1 of Numenius arquata. Classification (NCBI taxonomy): domain Eukaryota; kingdom Metazoa; phylum Chordata; class Aves; order Charadriiformes; family Scolopacidae; genus Numenius; species Numenius arquata. Next base: position 79,576 of record NW_027415329.1, read on the forward strand.
GGGAACTTTACCAGCCACTACGGAACTCTACGGGCCCCTACGGAACCCTGCAGAACCCTCCAGAACCTTACAGAATCCCACGGATTCCTACAGACTCCTGCGGGCACTTACTCAACCCTAGAGGACCCTACGGAACACTACTGGCTCCTGCGGTACTCCACAGGCCTCTAGGGAACCTACGAAGCTCTACGGAACCCCATGGATCCTTACGGAACAGTACGGGCCCCTTCAGACCTCTGCGGGCGCTTATGGAAACCTACAGGACCCTACCGAAACTGTACGAGACTCTACAGGCCCCTAGGGAACACCACAGGCCCCTACGGAACCCTACACAACCCTCCGGAAACATATGGCACCCTACAAGCTCCTACCAACCCCTGCGGGCACTTACATAACTCTACAGGCCCCTACGGAAATCTACGGGACTCTACAGGCCCCTAGGGAACCCTTCAGATTTCGACGGAACCCTACCAGCCCCTCTGGAACCCTACAGAATACTCCAGGACCCGACAGCACTCTACAAGACCCTTAGCAACACAACAGAACCTCACTAAAACCCTATGGGCTCCTACAGAACACTGCAGGTGCCTACGGAACCCTACAGACCCCTACGGAACCCTACAGACACCTGCGGGCACTTATGGAACCCTGCAGGCCCCTACGGAACCCTACAGGTCCCTACAGAACCCCACAGGGCCCTACGGAACTTTACCAGCCACTACGGAACTCTACGGGTCCCTACGGAACCCTGCAGAACCCTCCAGAACCTTACAGAATCCCACAGACTCCTACCAACCCCTGCGGGCACTTACACAACCCTACAGGTCCCTACGGAAATCTATGGGACTCTATGGGCCCCTAGGGAACCCTTCAGATTTCGATGGAACCCTATGAGGCCCTCTGGAACCCTACAGAATACTCCAGGACCCGACAGCACTCTACAAGACCCTTAGCAACACAACGGAACCTCACTAAAACCCTATGGGCTCCTACAGAACACTGCAGGTGCCTACGGAACCCTACAGACCCCTACGGAACCCCACAGACACCTGCGGGCACTTATGGAACCCTGCAGGCCCCTACGGAACCCTACAGGTCCATACAGAACCCCACAGGGCCCTACGGAACTTTACCAGCCACTACGGAACTCTACGGGTCCCTACGGAACCCTGCAGAACCCTCCAGAACCTTACAGAATCCCACAGACTCCTACCAACCCCTGCGGGCACTTACACAACCCTACAGGTCCCTACGGAAATCTACGGGACTCTATGGGCCCCTAGGGAACCCTTCAGATTTCGATGGAACCCTATGAGGCCCTCTGGAACCCTACAGAATACTCCAGGACCCGACAGCACTCTACAAGACCCTTAGCAACACAACGGAACCTCACTAAAACCCTATGGGCTCCTACAGAACACTGCAGGTGCCTACGGAAACCTACAGACCCCTACAGAATACTACCAGCCACTACAGAAAAATATGGCCCCTACGGAACTCTACGGAACCTGGCAGAAACACTGTGCGCCCCTACAGGCCCTTGCGGGCACTTGCAGAACTCTGCAGGAACCCACGGAACTTTATGGAATCCTACCAGCCCCTACGGAAGCCTAAAGACCCTTGCAGGCAGTTACGGAACGGTACAGGGCCCTAGGGAACTTTACCAGCAACTACGGAACTCTACGGGCCCCTACGGAACCCTGCAGAACCCTCCAGAACCTTACAGAATCCCACGGATTCCTACAGACTCCTGCGGGCACTTACTCAACCCTAGAGGACCCTACGGAACACTACTGGCTCCTGCGGTACTCCACAGGCCTCTAGGGAACCTACGAAGCTCTACGGAACCCTATGGATCCTTACGGAACAGTACGGGCCCCTTCAGACCTCTGCAGGCGCTTATGAAAACCTACAGGACCCTACCGAAACTGTACGAGACTCTACAGGCCCCTAGGGAACACCACAGGCCCCTACGGAACCCTACACAACCCTCCGGAAACATATGGCACCCTACAAGCTCCTACAAACCCCTGCGGGCACTTACATAACCCTACAGGCCCCTACGGAAATCTACGGGACTCTACGGGCCCCTAGGGAACCCTTCAGATTTCGACGGAACCCTACCAGCCCCTCTGGAACCCTACAGAATACTCCAGGACCCGACAGCACTCTACAAGACCCTTAGCAACACAACGGAACCTCACTAAAACCCTATGGGCTCCTACAGAACACTGCAGGTGCCTACGGATCCCTGCAGGCCCCTACGGATCGCTACAGACACCTGCGGGCACTTACGGAACCCTGCAGGCCCCTACGGAACCCTACAGGTCCATACAGAACCCCACAGGGCCCTACGGAACTTTACCAGCCACTACGGAACTCTACGGGTCCCTACGGAACCCTGCAGAACCCTCCAGAACCTTACAGAATCCCACAGACTCCTACAGACTTCTGTGGGCACTTACACAACCCTACAGGTCCCTACGGAAATCTACGGGACTCTATGGGCCCCTAGGGAACCCTATAGATTTCGATGGAACCCTACGAGCCCCTCTGGAACCCTACAGAATACTCCAGGACCCGACAGCACTCTACAAGACCCTTAGCAACACAACGGAACCTCACTAAAACCCTATGGGCTCCTACAGAACACTGCAGGTGCCTACGGAACCCTACAGACCCCTACGGAACCCTACAGACACCTGCGGGCACTTACGGAACCCTGCAGGCCCCTACGGAACCCTACAGGTCCATACAGAACCCCACAGGGCCCTACGGAACTTTACCAGCCACTACGGAACTCTACGGGCCCCTACGGAACCCTGCAGAACCCTCCGGAACCTTACAGAATCCCACAGACTCCTACAGACTTCTGCGGGCACTTACACAACCCTACAGGTCCCTACGGAAATCTACGGGACTCTATGGGCCCCTAGGGAACCCTTCAGATTTCGATGGAACCCTATGAGCCCCTCTGGAACCCTACAGAATACTCCAGGACCCGACAGCACTCTACAAGACCCTTAGCAACACAACGGAACCTCACTAAAACCCTATGGGCTCCTACAGAACACTGTAGTCGCCTACGGAAACCTACAGACCCCTACAGAATACTACCAGCCACTACAGAAAAATATGGCCCCTACGGAACTCTACGGAACCTGGCAGAAACACTGTGCGCCCCTACAGGCCCTTGCGGGCACTTGCAGAACTCTGCAGGAACCCACGGAACTTTATGGAACCCTACCAGCCCCTACGGAAGCCTAAAGACCCTTGCAGGCAGTTACGGAACGGTACAGGGCCCTAGGGAACTTTACCAGCCACTACGGAACTCTACGGGCCCCTACGGAACCCTGCAGAACCCTCCAGAACCTTACAGAATCCCACGGATTCCTACAGACTCCTGCGGGCACTTACTCAACCCTAGAGGACCCTACGGAACACTACTGGCTCCTGCGGTACTCCACAGGCCTCTAGGGAACCTACAAAGCTCTACGGAACCCTATGGATCCTTACGGAACAGTACGGGCCCCTTCAGACCTCTGCGGGCGCTTATGAAAACCTACAGGACCCTACCGAAACTGTACGAGACTCTACAGGCCCCTAGGGAACACCACAGGCCCCTACGGAACCCTACACAACCCTCCGGAAACATATGGCACCCTACAAGCTCCTACCAACCCCTGCGGGCACTTACATAACTCTACAGGCCCCTACGGAAATCTACGGGACTCTACAGGCCCCTAGGGAACCCTTCAGATTTCGACGGAACCCTACCAGCCCCTCTGGAACCCTACAGAATACTCCAGGACCCGACAGCACTCTACAAGACCCTTAGCAACACAACGGAACCTCACTAAAACCCTATGGGCTCCTACAGAACACTGCAGGTGCCTACGGAACCCTACAGACCCCTACGGAACCCTACAGACACCTGCGGGCACTTACGGAACCCTGCAGGCCCCTACGGAACCCTACAGGTCCATACAGAACCCCACAGGGCCCTACGGAACTTTACCAGCCACTACGGAACTCTACGGGCCCCTACGGAACCCTGCAGAACCCTCCGGAACCTTACAGAATCCCACAGACTCCTACAGACTTCTGCGGGCACTTACACAACCCTACAGGTCCCTACGGAAATCTACGGGACTCTATGGGCCCCTAGGGAACCCTACAGATTTCGACGGAACCCTACGAGCCCCTCTGGAACCCTACAGAATACTCCAGGACCCGACAGCACTCTACAAGACCCTTAGCAACACAACGGAACCTCACTAAAACCCTATGGGCTCCTACAGAACACTGCAGGTGCCTACGGAACCCTACAGACCCCTACGGAACCCTACAGACACCTGCGGGCACTTACGGAACCCTGCAGGCCCCTACGGAACCCTACAGGTCCATACAGAACCCCACAGGGCCCTACGGAACTTTACCAGCCACTACGGAACTCTACGGGCCCCTACGGAACCCTGCAGAACCCTCCGGAACCTTACAGAATCCCACAGACTCCTACAGACTTCTGCGGGCACTTACACAACCCTACAGGTCCCTACGGAAATCTACAGGACTCTATGGGCCCCTAGGGAACCCTATAGATTTCGATGGAACCCTACGAGCCCCTCCTGAACCCTACAGAATACTCCAGGACCCGACAGCACTCTACAAGACCCTTAGCAACACAACGGAACCTCACTAAAACCCTATGGGCTCCTACAGAACACTGTAGGCGCCTACGGAACCCTACAGACCCCTACAGAATACTACCAGCCACTATAGAAAAATATGGCCCTTACGGAACTCTACGGAACCTGGCAGAAACACTGTGCGCCCCTACAGGCCCTTGCGGGCACTTGCAGAACTCTGCAGGAACCCACGGAACTTTATGGAACCCTACCAGCCCCTACGGAAGCCTAAAGACCCTTGCAGGCAGTTACGGAACGGTACAGGGCCCTAGGGAACTTTACCAGCAACTACGGAACTCTACGGGCCCCTACGGAACCCTGCAGAACCCTCCAGAACCTTACAGAATCCCACGGATTCCTACAGACTCCTGCGGGCACTTACTCAACCCTAGAGGACCCTACGGAACACTACTGGCTCCTGCGGTACTCCACAGGCCTCTAGGGAACCTACGAAGCTCTACGGAACCCTATGGATCCTTACGGAACAGTACGGGCCCCTTCAGACCTCTGCGGGCGCTTATGGAAACCTACAGGACCCTACCGAAACTGTACGAGACTCTACAGGCCCCTAGGGAACACCACAGGCCCCTACGGAACCCTACACAACCCTCCGGAAACATATGGCACCCTACAAGCTCCTACCAACCCCTGCGGGCACTTACATAACTCTACAGGCCCCTACGGAAATCTACGGGACTCTACAGGCCCCTAGGGAACCCTTCAGATTTCGACGGAACCCTACCAGCCCCTCTGGAACCCTACAGAATACTCCAGGACCCGACAGCACTCTACAAGACCCTTAGCAACACAACGGAACCTCACTAAAACCCTATGGGCTCCTACAGAACACTGCAGGTGCCTACGGAAACCTACAGACCCCTACAGAATACTACCAGCCACTACAGAAAAATATGGCCCCTACGGAACTCTACGGAACCTGGCAGAAACACTGTGCGCCCCTACAGGCCCTTGCGGGCACTTGCAGAACTCTGCAGGAACCCACGGAACTTTATGGAACCCTACCAGCCCCTACGGAAGCCTAAAGACCCTTGCAGGCAGTTACGGAACGGTACAGGGCCCTAGGGAACTTTACCAGCCACTACGGAACTCTACGGGCCCCTACGGAACCCTGCAGAACCTTACAGAATCCCACGGATTCCTACAGACTCCTGCGGGCACTTACTCAACCCTAGAGGACCCTACGGAACACTACTGGCTCCTGCGGTACTCCAGAGGCCTCTAGGGAACCTACGAAGCTCTACGGAGCCCTATGGATCCTTATGGAACAGTACGGGCCCCTTCAGACCTCTGCGGGCGCTTATGGAAACGTACAGGACCCTACCGAAACTGTACGAGACTCTACAGGCCCCTAGGGAACACCACAGGCCCCTACGGAACCCTACACAACCCTCCGGAAACATATGGCACCCTACAAGCTCCTACCAACCCCTGCGGGCACTTACATAACTCTACAGGCCCCTACGGAAATCTACGGGACTCTATGGGCCCCTAGGGAACCCTATAGATTTCGATGGAACCCTATGAGGCCCTCTGGAACCCTACAGAATACTCCAGGACCCGACAGCACTCTACAAGACCCTTAGCAACACAACGGAACCTCACTAAAACCCTATGGGCTCCTACAGAACACTGCAGGTGCCTACGGAACCCTACAGACCCCTACGGAACCCTACAGACACCTGCGGGCACTTACGGAACCCTGCAGGCCCCTACGGAACCCTACAGGTCCATACAGAACCCCACAGGGCCCTACGGAACTTTACCAGCCACTACGGAACTCTACGGGCCCCTACGGAACCCTGCAGAACCCTCCAGAACCTTACAGAATCCCACAGACTCCTACAGACTTCTGCGGGCACTTACACAACCCTACAGGTCCCTACGGAAATCTACGGGACTCTATGGGCCCCTAGGGAACCCTTCAGATTTCGATGGAACCCTATGAGGCCCTCTGGAACCCTACAGAATACTCCAGGACCCGACAGCACTCTACAAGACCCTTAGCAACACAACGGAACCTCACTAAAACCCTATGGGCTCCTACAGAACACTGTAGTCGCCTACGGAAACCTACAGACCCCTACAGAATACTACCAGCCACTACAGAAAAATATGGCCCCTACGGAACTCTACGGAACCTGGCAGAAACACTGTGCGCCCCTACAGGCCCTTGCGGGCACTTGCAGAACTCTGCAGGAACCCACGGAACTTTATGGAACCCTACCAGCCCCTACGGAAGCCTAAAGACCCTTGCAGGCAGTTACGGAACGGTACAGGGCCCTAGGGAACTTTACCAGCCACTACAGAACTCTACGGGCCCCTACGGAACCCTGCAGAACCTTACAGAATCCCACGGATTCCTACAGACTCCTGCGGGCACTTACTCAACCCTAGAGGACCCTACGGAACACTGCCAGCTCCTATGGAAGGAACACTACGGGCCCCTACAGAACACTACTGGCTCCTGCGGTACTCCAGAGGCCTCTAGGGAACCTACGAAGCTCTACGGAGCCCTATGGATCCTTATGGAACAGTACGGGCCCCTTCAGACATCTGCGGGCGCTTATGGAAACCTACAGGACCCTACGGAACTCTACGAGACTCTACAGGCCCCTAGGGAACACCACAGGCCCCTACGGAACCCTACACAACCCTCCGGAAACATATGGCACCCTACAAGCTCCTACCAACCCCTGCGGGCACTTACATAACTCTACAGGCCCCTACGGAAATCTACGGGACTCTATGGGCCCCTAGGGAACCCTATAGATTTCGATGGAACCCTATGAGGCCCTCTGGAACCCTACAGAATACTCCAGGACCCGACAGCACTCTACAAGACCCTTAGCAACACAACGGAACCTCACTAAAACCCTATGGGCTCCTACAGAACACTGCAGGTGCCTACGGAACCCTACAGACCCCTACGGAACCCTACAGACACCTGCGGGCACTTACGGAACCCTGCAGGCCCCTACGGAACCCTACAGGTCCATACAGAACCCCACAGGGCCCTACGGAACTTTACCAGCCACTACGGAACTCTACGGGCCCCTACGGAACCCTGCAGAACCCTCCAGAACCTTACAGAATCCCACAGACTCCTACCAACCCCTGCGGGCACTTACACAACCCTACAGGTCCCTACGGAAATCTACGGGACTCTATGGGCCCCTAGGGAACCCTTCAGATTTCGATGGAACCCTAACAGCCCCTCTGGAACCCTACAGAATACTCCAGGACCCGACAGCACTCTACAAGACCCTTAGCAACACAACGGAACCTCACTAAAACCCTATGGGCTCCTACAGAACACTGTAGTCGCCTACGGAAACCTACAGACCCCTACAGAATACTACCAGCCACTACAGAAAAATATGGCCCCTACGGAACTCTACGGAACCTGGCAGAAACACTGTGCGCCCCTACAGGCCCTTGCGGGCACTTGCAGAACTCTGCAGGAACCCACGGAACTTTATGGAACCCTACCAGCCCCTACGGAAGCCTAAAGACCCTTGCAGGCAGTTACGGAACGGTACAGGGCCCTAGGGAACTTTACCAGCCACTACGGAACTCTACGGGCCCCTACGGAACCCTGCAGAACCTTACAGAATCCCACGGATTCCTACAGACTCCTGCGGGCACTTACTCAACCCTAGAGGACCCTACGGAACACTGCCAGCTCCTATGGAAGGAACACTACGGGCCCCTACAGAACACTACTGGCTCCTGCGGTACTCCAGAGGCCTCTAGGGAACCTACGAAGCTCTACGGAGCCCTATGGATCCTTATGGAACAGTACGGGCCCCTTCAGACATCTGCGGGCGCTTATGGAAACCTACAGGACCCTACGGAACTCTACGAGACTCTACAGGCCCCTAGGGAACACCACAGGCCCCTACGGAACCGTACGAGACTCTACAGGCCCTTAGGGAACACCACAGGCCACTACGGAACCCTACACAACCCTCTGAAAACTTATGGAACCCTATAAGCTCCTACCAACCCCTGCGAGCACTTACACAACCCTACAGGTCCCTACGGCAATCTACGGGACTCTACGGGCCCCTAGGGAACCCTACAGATTTCGACGGAACCCTACGAGCCCCTCTGGAACCCTACAGAATACTCCAGGACCCGACAGCACTCTACAAGACCCTTAGCAACACAACGGAACCTCACTAAAACCCTATGGGCTCCTACAGAACACTGTAGGTGCCTACAGAAACCTACAGACCCCTACAGAATACTACCAGCCACTACAGAAAAATATGGCCCCTACGGAACTCTACGGAACCTGGCAGAAGCACTGTGCGCCCCTACAGGCCCTTGCGGGCACTTGCAGAACTCTGCAGGAACCCACGGAACTTTATGGAACCCTTCCAGCCCCTACGGAAGCCTAAAGACCCTTGCAGGCAGTTACGGAACGGTACAGGGCCCTAGGGAACTTTACCAGCCACTATGGAACTCTACGGGCCCCTACGGAACCCTGCAGAACCCTCCAGAACCTTACAGAATCCCACGGATTCCTACAGACTCCTGCGGGCACTTACTCAACCCTAGAGGACCCTACGGAACACTGCCAGCTCCTATGGAAGGATCCCTACGGGCCCCTACAGAACACTACTGGCTCCTGTGGTACTCCAGAGGCCTCTAGGGAACCTACGAAGCTCTACGGAACCCTATGGATCCTTACGGAACAGTACAGGCCCCTTCAGACCTCTGCGGGCGCTTATGGAAACGTACAGGACCCTACGGAACTGTACGAGACTCTACAGGCCCCTAGGGAACACCACAGGCCCCTATGGAACTGTACGAGACTCTACAGGCCCCTAGGGAACACCACAGGCCCCTACGGAACCCTACACAACCCTCTGGAAACTTATGGAACCCTACAAGCTCCTACCAACCCCTGCGAGCACTTACACAACCCTACAGGTCCCTACGGCAATCTACGGGACTCTATGCGCCCCTAGGGAACCCTATAGATTTCGATGGAACCCTATGAGGCCCTCTGGAACCCTACAGAATACTCCAGGACCCGACAGCACTCTACAAGACCCTTAGCAACACAACAGAACCTCACTAAAACCCTATGGGCTCCTACAGAACACTGCAGGTGCCTACGGAACCCTACAGACCCCTACGGAACCCTACAGACACCTGCGGGCACTTATGGAACCCTGCAGGCCCCTACGGAACCCTACAGGTCCATACAGAACCCCACAGGGCCCTACGGAACTTTACCAGCCACTACGGAACTCTACGGGTCCCTACGGAACCCTGCAGAACCCTCCAGAACCTTACAGAATCCCACAGACTCCTACCAACCCCTGCGGGCACTTACACAACCCTACAGGTCCCTACGGAAATCTACGGGACTCTATGGGCCCCTAGGGAACCCTTCAGATTTCGATGGAACCCTATGAGGCCCTCTGGAACCCTACAGAATACTCCAGGACCCGACAGCACTCTACAAGACCCTTAGCAACACAACGGAACCTCACTAAAACCCTATGGGCTCCTACAGAACACTGCAGGTGCCTACGGAACCCTACAGACCCCTACGGAACCCTACAGACACCTGCGGGCACTTACGGAACCCTGCAGGCCCCTACGGAACCCTACAGGTCCATACAGAACCCCACAGGGCCCTACGGAACTTTACCAGCCACTACGGAACTCTACGGGCCCCTACGGAACCCTGCAGAACCCTCCGGAACCTTACAGAATCCCACAGACTCCTACAGACTTCTGCGGGCACTTACACAACCCTACAGGTCCCCTACGGAAATCTACGGGACTCTATGGGCCCCTAGGGAACCCTACAGATTTCGACGGAACCCTACGAGCCCCTCTGGAACCCTACAGAATACTCCAGGACCCGACAGCACTCTACAAGACCCTTAGCAACACAACGGAACCTCACTAAAACCCTATGGGCTCCTACAGAACACTGCAGGTGCCTACGGAAACCTACACACCCCTACAGAATACTACCAGCCACTACAGAAAAATATGGCCCCTACGGAACTCTACGGAACCTGGCAGAAACACTGTGCGCCCCTACAGGCCCTTGCGGGCACTTGCAGAACTCTGCAGGAACCCACGGAACTTTATGGAACCCTGCCAGCCCCTACGGAAGCCTAAAGACCCTTGCAGGCAGTTACGGAACGGTACAGGGCCCTAGGGAACTTTACCAGCCACTACGGAACTCTACGGGCCCCTACGGAACCCTGCAGAACCCTCCAGAACCTTACAGAATCCCACGGATTCCTACAGACTCCTGCGGGCACTTACTCAACCCTAGAGGACCCTACGGAACACTACTGGCTCCTGCGGTACTCCACAGGCCTCTAGGGAACCTACGAAGCTCTACGGAACCCTATGGATCCTTACGGAACAGTACGGGCCCCTTCAGACCTCTGCGGGCGCTTATGGAAACCTACAGGACCCTACCGAAACTGTACGAGACTCTACAGGCCCCTAGGGAACACCACAGGCCCCTACGGAACCCTACACAACCCTCCGGAAACATATGGCACCCTACAAGCTCCTACCAACCCCTGCGGGCACTTACATAACTCTACAGGCCCCTACGGAAATCTACGGGACTCTACAGGCCCCTAGGGAACCCTTCAGATTTCGACGGAACCCTACCAGCCCCTCCTGAACCCTACAGAATACTCCAGGACCCGACAGCACTCTACAAGACCCTTAGCAACACAACAGAACCTCACTAAAACCCTATGGGCTCCTACAGAACACTGCAGGTGCCTACGGAACCCTACAGACCCCTACGGAACCCTACAGACACCTGCAGGCACTTATGGAACCCTGCAGGCCCCTACGGAACCCTACAGGTCCCTACAGAACCCCACAGGGCCCTACGGAACTTTACCAGCCACTACGGAACTCTACGGGTCCCTACGGAACCCTGCAGAACCCTCCAGAACCTTACAGAATCCCACAGACTCCTACCAACCCCTGCGGGCACTTACACAACCCTACAGGTCCCTACGGAAATCTACGGGACTCTATGGGCCCCTAGGGAACCCTTCAGATTTCGATGGAACCCTATGAGGCCCTCTGGAACCCTACAGAATACTCCAGGACCCGACAGCACTCTACAAGACCCTTAGCAACACAACGGAACCTCACTAAAACCCTATGGGCTCCTACAGAACACTGCAGGTGCCTACGGCACCCTACAGACCCCTACGGAACCCTACAGACACCTGCGGGCACTTACGGAACCCTGCAGGCCCCTACGGAACCCTACAGGTCCATACAGAACCCCACAGGGCCCTACGGAACTTTACCAGCCACTACGGAACTCTACGGGCCCCTACGGAACCCTGCAGAACCCTCCGGAACCTTACAGAATCCCACAGACTCCTACAGACTTCTGCGGGCACTTACACAACCCTACAGGTCCCTACGGAAATCTACGGGACTCTATGGGCCCCTAGGGAACCCTACAGATTTCGACGGAACCCTACGAGCCCCTCTGGAACCCTACAGAATACTCCAGGACCCGACAGCACTCTACAAGACCCTTAGCAACACAACGGAACCTCACTAAAACCCTATGGGCTCCTACAGAACACTGCAGGTGCCTACGGAAACCTACAGACCCCTACAGAATACTACCAGCCACTACAGAAAAATATGGCCCCTACGGAACTCTACGGAACCTGGCAGAAACACTGTGCGCCCCTACAGGCCCTTGCGGGCACTTGCAGAACTCTGCAGGAACCCACGGAACTTTATGGAACCCTACCAGCCCCTACGGAAGCCTAAAGACCCTTGCAGGCAGTTACGGAACGGTACAGGGCCCTAGGGAACTTTACCAGCCACTACGGAACTCTATGGGCCCCTACGGAACCCTGCAGAACCCTCCAGAACCTTACAGAATCCCACGGATTCCTACAGACTCCTGCGGGCACTTACTCAACCCTAGAGGACCCTACGGAACACTACTGGCTCCTGCGGTACTCCAGAGGCCTCTAGGGAACCTACGAAGCTCTACGGAACCCTATGGATCCTTACGGAACAGTACGGGCCCCTTCAGACCTCCTTCAGACCTCTGCGGGCGCTTATGGAAACCTACAGGACCCTACCGAAACTGTACGAGACTCTACAGGCCCCTAGGGAACACCACAGGCCCCTACGGAACCCTACACAACCCTCCGGAAACATATGGCACCCTACAAGCTCCTACCAACCCCTGCGGGCACTTACATAACTCTACAGGCCCCTACGGCAATCTACGGGACTCTACAGGCCCCTAGGGAACCCTTCAGATTTCGACGGAACCCTATGAGGCCCTCTGGAACCCTACAGAATACTCCAGGACCCGACAGCACTCTACAAGACCCTTAGCAACACAACAGAACCTCACTAAAACCCTATGGGCTCCTACAGAACACTGCAGGTGCCTACGGAACCCTACAGACCCCTACGGAACCCTACAGACACCTGCGGGCACTTATGGAACCCTGCAGGCCCCTACGGAACCCTACAGGTCCATACAGAACCCCACAGGGCCCTACGGAACTTTACCAGCCACTACGGAACTCTACGGGTCCCTACGGAACCCTGCAGAACCCTCCAGAACCTTACAGAATCCCACAGACTCCTACCAACCCCTGCGGGCACTTACACAACCCTACAGGTCCCTACGGAAATCTACGGGACTCTATGGGCCCCTAGGGAACCCTTCAGATTTCGATGGAACCCTATGAGGCCCTCTGGAACCCTACAGAATACTCCAGGACCCGACAGCACTCTACAAGACCCTTAGCAACACAACGGAACCTCACTAAAACCCTATGGGCTCCTACAGAACACTGCAGGTGCCTACGGAACCCTACAGACCCCTACGGAACCCTACAGACACCTGCGGGCACTTACGGAACCCTGCAGGCCCCTACGGAACCCTACAGGTCCATACAGAACCCCACAGGGCCCTACGGAACTTTACCAGCCACTACGGAACTCTACGGGCCCCTACGGAACCCTGCAGAACCCTCCGGAACCTTACAGAATCCCACAGACTCCTACAGACTTCTGCGGGCACTTACACAACCCTACAGGTCCCTACGGAAATCTACGGGACTCTATGGGCCCCTAGGGAACCCTACAGATTTCGACGGAACCCTACGAGCCCCTCTGGAACCCTACAGAATACTCCAGGACCCGACAGCACTCTACAAGACCCTTAGCAACACAACGGAACCTCACTAAAACCCTATGGGCTCCTACAGAACACTGCAGGTGCCTACGGAAACCTACACACCCCTACAGAATACTACCAGCCACTACAGAAAAATATGGCCCCTACGGAACTCTACGGAACCTGGCAGAAACACTGTGCGCCCCTACAGGCCCTTGCGGGCACTTGCAGAACTCTGCAGGAACCCACGGAACTTTATGGAACCCTGCCAGCCCCTACGGAAGCCTAAAGACCCTTGCAGGCAGTTACGGAACGGTACAGGGCCCTAGGGAACTTTACCAGCCACTACGGAACTCTACGGGCCCCTACGGAACCCTGCAGAACCCTCCAGAACCTTACAGAATCCCACGGATTCCTACAGACTCCTGCGGGCACTTACTCAACCCTAGAGGACCCTACGGAACACTACTGGCTCCTGCGGTACTCCACAGGCCTCTAGGGAACCTACGAAGCTCTACGGAACCCTATGGATCCTTACGGAACAGTACGGGCCCCTTCAGACCTCTGCGGGCGCTTATGGAAACCTACAGGACCCTACCGAAACTGTACGAGACTCTACAGGCCCCTAGGGAACACCACAGGCCCCTACGGAACCCTACACAACCCTCCGGAAACATATGGCACCCTACAAGCTCCTACCAACCCCTGCGGGCACTTACATAACTCTACAGGCCCCTACGGAAATCTACGGGACTCTACAGGCCCCTAGGGAACCCTTCAGATTTCGACGGAACCCTACCAGCCCCTCCTGAACCCTACAGAATACTCCAGGACCCGACAGCACTCTACAAGACCCTTAGCAACACAACAGAACCTCACTAAAACCCTATGGGCTCCTACAGAACACTGCAGGTGCCTACGGAACCCTACAGACCCCTACGGAACCCTACAGACACCTGCGGGCACTTATGGAACCCTGCAGGCCCCTACGGAACCCTACAGGTCCCTACAGAACCCCACAGGGCCCTACGGAACTTTACCAGCCACTACGGAACTCTACGGGTCCCTACGGAACCCTGCAGAACCCTCCAGAACCTTACAGAATCCCACAGACTCCTACCAACCCCTGCGGGCACTTACACAACCCTACAGGTCCCTACGGAAATCTACGGGACTCTATGGGCCCCTAGGGAACCCTTCAGATTTCGATGGAACCCTATGAGGCCCTCTGGAACCCTACAGAATACTCCAGGACCCGACAGCACTCTACAAGACCCTTAGCAACACAACGGAACCTCACTAAAACCCTATGGGCTCCTACAGAACACTGCAGGTGCCTACGGCACCCTACAGACCCCTACGGAACCCTACAGACACCTGCGGGCACTTACGGAACCCTGCAGGCCCCTACGGAACCCTACAGGTCCATACAGAACCCCACAGGGCCCTACGGAACTTTACCAGCCACTACGGAACTCTACGGGCCCCTACGGAACCCTGCAGAACCCTCCGGAACCTTACAGAATCCCACAGACTCCTACAGACTTCTGCGGGCACTTACACAACCCTACAGGTCCCTACGGAAATCTACGGGACTCTATGGGCCCCTAGGGAACCCTACAGATTTCGACGGAACCCTACGAGCCCCTCTGGAACCCTACAGAATACTCCAGGACCCGACAGCACTCTACAAGACCCTTAGCAACACAACGGAACCTCACTAAAACCCTATGGGCTCCTACAGAACACTGCAGGTGCCTACGGAAACCTACAGACCCCTACAGAATACTACCAGCCACTACAGAAAAATATGGCCCCTACGGAACTCTACGGAACCTGGCAGAAACACTGTGCGCCCCTACAGGCCCTTGCGGGCACTTGCAGAACTCTGCAGGAACCCACGGAACTTTATGGAACCCTACCAGCCCCTACGGAAGCCTAAAGACCCTTGCAGGCAGTTACGGAACGGTACAGGGCCCTAGGGAACTTTACCAGCCACTACGGAACTCTACGGGCCCCTACGGAACCCTGCAGAACCCTCCAGAACCTTACAGAATCCCACGGATTCCTACAGACTCCTGCGGGCACTTACTCAACCCTAGAGGACCCTACGGAACACTACTGGCTCCTGCGGTACTCCACAGGCCTCTAGGGAACCTACGAAGCTCTACGGAACCCTATGGATCCTTACGGAACAGTACGGGCCCCTTCAGACCTCTGCGGGCGCTTATGGAAACCTACAGGACCCTACCGAAACTGTACGAGACTCTACAGGCCCCTAGGGAACACCACAGGCCCCTACGGAACCCTACACAACCCTCCGGAAACATATGGCACCCTACAAGCTCCTACCAACCCCTGCGGGCACTTACATAACTCTACAGGCCCCTACGGCAATCTACGGGACTCTACAGGCCCCTAGGGAACCCTACAGATTTCGACGGAACCCTATGAGGCCCTCTGGAACCCTACAGAATACTCCAGGACCCGACAGCACTCTACAAGACCCTTAGCAACACAACAGAACCTCACTAAAACCCTATGGGCTCCTACAGAACACTGCAGGTGCCTACGGAACCCTACAGACCCCTACGGAACCCTACAGACACCTGCGGGCACTTATGGAACCCTGCAGGCCCCTACGGAACCCTACAGGTCCATACAGAACCCCACAGGGCCCTACGGAACTTTACCAGCCACTACGGAACTCTACGGGTCCCTACGGAACCCTGCAGAACCCTCCAGAACCTTACAGAATCCCACAGACTCCTACCAACCCCTGCGGGCACTTACACAACCCTACAGGTCCCTACGGAAATCTACGGGACTCTATGGGCCCCTAGGGAACCCTTCAGATTTCGATGGAACCCTATGAGGCCCTCTGGAACCCTACAGAATACTCCAGGACCCGACAGCACTCTACAAGACCCTTAGCAACACAACGGAACCTCACTAAAACCCTATGGGCTCCTACAGAACACTGCAGGTGCCTACGGAACCCTACAGACCCCTACGGAACCCTACAGACACCTGCGGGCACTTACGGAACCCTGCAGGCCCCTACGGAACCCTACAGGTCCATACAGAACCCCACAGGGCCCTACGGAACTTTACCAGCCACTACGGAACTCTACGGGCCCCTACGGAACCCTGCAGAACCCTCCGGAACCTTACAGAATCCCACAGACTCCTACAGACTTCTGCGGGCACTTACACAACCCTACAGGTCCCTACGGAAATCTACGGGACTCTATGGGCCCCTAGGGAACCCTACAGATTTCGACGGAACCCTACGAGCCCCTCTGGAACCCTACAGAATACTCCAGGACCCGACAGCACTCTACAAGACCCTTAGCAACACAACGGAACCTCACTAAAACCCTATGGGCTCCTACAGAACACTGCAGGTGCCTACGGAAACCTACAGACCCCTACGGAATACTACTAGCCACTACAGAAAAATATGGCCCCTACGGAACTCTACGGAACCTGGCAGAAACACTGTGCGCCCCTACAGGCCCTTGCGGGCACTTGCAGAACTCTGCAGGAACCCACGGAACTTTATGGAACCCTGCCAGCCCCTACGGAAGCCTAAAGACCCTTGCAGGCAGTTACGGAACGGTACAGGGCCCTAGGGAACTTTACCAGCCACTACGGAACTCTACGGGCCCCTACGGAACCCTGCAGAACCCTCCAGAACCTTACAGAATCCCACGGATTCCTACAGACTCCTGCGGGCACTTACTCAACCCTAGAGGACCCTACGGAACACTACTGGCTCCTGCGGTACTCCAGAGGCCTCTAGGGAACCTACGAAGCTCTACGGAACCCTATGGATCCTTACGGAACAGTACGGGCCCCTTCAGACCTCTGCGGGCGCTTATGGAAACCTACAGGACCCTACCGAAACTGTACGAGACTCTACAGGCCCCTAGGGAACCCTACACAACCCTCCGGAAACATATGGCACCCTACAAGCTCCTACCAACCCCTGCGGGCACTTACATAACTCTACAGGCCCCTACGGAAATCTACGGGACTCTACAGGCCCCTAGGGAACCCTTCAGATTTCGACGGAACCCTACCAGCCCCTCTGGAACCCTACAGAATACTCCAGGACCCGACAGCACTCTACAAGACCCTTAGCAACACAACAGAACCTCACTAAAACCCTATGGGCTCCTACAGAACACTGCAGGTGCCTACGGAACCCTACAGACCCCTACGGAACCCTACAGACACCTGCGGGCACTTATGGAACCCTGCAGGCCCCTACGGAACCCTACAGGTCCCTACAGAACCCCACAGGGCCCTACGGAACTTTACCAGCCACTACGGAACTCTACGGGTCCCTACGGAACCCTGCAGAACCCTCCAGAACCTTACAGAATCCCACAGACTCCTACCAACCCCTGCGGGCACTTACACAACCCTACAGGTCCCTACGGAAATCTACGGGACTCTATGGGCCCCTAGGGAACCCTTCAGATTTCGATGGAACCCTATGAGGCCCTCTGGAACCCTACAGAATACTCCAGGACCCGACAGCACTCTACAAGACCCTTAGCAACACAACGGAACCTCACTAAAACCCTATGGGCTCCTACAGAACACTGCAGGTGCCTACGGAACCCTACAGACCCCTACGGAACCCTACAGACACCTGCGGGCACTTACGGAACCCTGCAGGCCCCTACGGAACCCTACAGGTCCATACAGAACCCCACAGGGCCCTACGGAACTTTACCAGCCACTACGGAACTCTACGGGCCCCTACGGAACCCTGCAGAACCCTCCGGAACCTTACAGAATCCCACAGACTCCTACAGACTTCTGCGGGCACTTACACAACCCTACAGGTCCCTACGGAAATCTACGGGACTCTATGGGCCCCTAGGGAACCCTACAGATTTCGACGGAACCCTACGAGCCCCTCTGGAACCCTACAGAATACTCCAGGACCCGACAGCACTCTACAAGACCCTTAGCAACACAACGGAACCTCACTAAAACCCTATGGGCTCCTACAGAACACTGCAGGTGCCTACGGAAACCTACAGACCCCTACAGAATACTACCAGCCACTACAGAAAAATATGGCCCCTACGGAACTCTACGGAACCTGGCAGAAACACTGTGCGCCCCTACAGGCCCTTGCGGGCACTTGCAGAACTCTGCAGGAACCCACGGAACTTTATGGAACCCTACCAGCCCCTACGGAAGCCTAAAGACCCTTGCAGGCAGTTACGGAACGGTACAGGGCCCTAGGGAACTTTACCAGCCACTACGGAACTCTACGGGCCCCTACGGAACCCTGCAGAACCCTCCAGAACCTTACAGAATCCCACGGATTCCTACAGACTCCTGCGGGCACTTACTCAACCCTAGAGGACCCTACGGAACACTACTGGCTCCTGCGGTACTCCACAGGCCTCTAGGGAACCTACGAAGCTCTACGGAACCCTATGGATCCTTACGGAACAGTACGGGCCCCTTCAGACCTCTGCGGGCGCTTATGGAAACCTACAGGACCCTACCGAAACTGTACGAGACTCTACAGGCCCCTAGGGAACACCACAGGCCCCTACGGAACCCTACACAACCCTCCGGAAACATATGGCACCCTACAAGCTCCTACCAACCCCTGCGGGCACTTACATAACTCTACAGGCCCCTACGGAAATCTACGGGACTCTACAGGCCCCTAGGGAACCCTTCAGATTTCGACGGAACCCTACCAGCCCCTCTGGAACCCTACAGAATACTCCAGGACCCGACAGCACTCTACAAGACCCTTAGCAACACAACAGAACCTCACTAAAACCCTATGGGCTCCTACAGAACACTGCAGGTGCCTACGGAACCCTACAGACCCCTACGGAACCCTACAGACACCTGCGGGCACTTATGGAACCCTGCAGGCCCCTACGGAACCCTACAGGTCCCTACAGAACCCCACAGGGCCCTACGGAACTTTACCAGCCACTACGGAACTCTACGGGTCCCTACGGAACCCTGCAGAACCCTCCAGAACCTTACAGAATCCCACAGACTCCTACCAACCCCTGCGGGCACTTACACAACCCTACAGGTCCCTACGGAAATCTACGGGACTCTATGGGCCCCTAGGGAACCCTTCAGATTTCGATGGAACCCTATGAGGCCCTCTGGAACCCTACAGAATACTCCAGGACCCGACAGCACTCTACAAGACCCTTACCAACACAACGGAACCTCACTAAAACCCTATGGGCTCCTACAGAACACTGCAGGTGCCTACGGCACCCTACAGACCCCTACGGAACCCTACAGACACCTGCGGGCACTTACGGAACCCTGCAGGCCCCTACGGAACCCTACAGGTCCATACAGAACCCCACAGGGCCCTACGGAACTTTACCAGCCACTACGGAACTCTACGGGCCCCTACGGAACCCTGCAGAACCCTCCGGAACCTTACAGAATCCCACAGACTCCTACAGACTTCTGCGGGCACTTACACAACCCTACAGGTCCCTACGGAAATCTACGGGACTCTATGGGCCCCTAGGGAACCCTACAGATTTCGACGGAACCCTACGAGCCCCTCTGGAACCCTACAGAATACTCCAGGACCCGACAGCACTCTACAAGACCCTTAGCAACACAACGGAACCTCACTAAAACCCTATGGGCTCCTACAGAACACTGTAGGCGCCTACGGAACCCTACAGACCCCTACAGAATACTACCATCCACTATAGAAAAATATGGCCCTTACGGAACTCTACGGAACCTGGCAGAAACACTGTGCGCCCCTACAGGCCCTTGCGGGCACTTGCAGAACTCTGCAGGAACCCACGGAACTTTATGGAACCCTACCAGCCCCTACGGAAGCCTAAAGACCCTTGCAGGCAGTTACGGAACGGTACAGGGCCCTAGGGAACTTTACCAGCCACTACGGAACTCTACGGGCCCCTACGGAACCCTGCAGAACCCTCCAGAACCTTACAGAATCCCACGGATTCCTACAGACTCCTGCGGGCACTTACTCAACCCTAGAGGACCCTACGGAACACTACTGGCTCCTGCGGTACTCCACAGGCCTCTAGGGAACCTACGAAGCTCTACGGAACCCTATGGATCCTTACGGAACAGTACGGGCCCCTTCAGACCTCTGCGGGCGCTTATGGAAACCTACAGGACCCTACCGAAACTGTACGAGACTCTACAGGCCCCTAGGGAACACCACAGGCCCCTACGGAACCCTACACAACCCTCCGGAAACATATGGCACCCTACAAGCTCCTACCAACCCCTGCGGGCACTTACATAACTCTACAGGCCCCTACGGAAATCTACGGGACTCTACAGGCCCCTAGGGAACCCTTCAGATTTCGACGGAACCCTACCAGCCCCTCTGGAACCCTACAGAATACTCCAGGACCCGACAGCACTCTACAAGACCCTTAGCAACACAACGGAACCTCACTAAAACCCTATGGGCTCCTACAGAACACTGCAGGTGCCTACGGAACCCTACAGACCCCTACGGAACCCTACAGACACCTGCGGGCACTTACGGAACCCTGCAGGCCCCTACGGAACCCTACAGGTCCATACAGAACCCCACAGGGCCCTACGGAACTTTACCAGCCACTACGGAACTCTACGGGCCCCTACGGAACCCTGCAGAACCCTCCGGAACCTTACAGAATCCCACAGACTCCTACAGACTTCTGCGGGCACTTACACAACCCTACAGGTCCCTACGGAAATCTACGGGACTCTATGGGCCCCTAGGGAACCCTACAGATTTCGACGGAACCCTACGAGCCCCTCTGGAACCCTACAGAATACTCCAGGACCCGACAGCACTCTACAAGACCCTTAGCAACACAACGGAACCTCACTAAAACCCTATGGGCTCCTACAGAACACTGCAGGTGCCTACGGCACCCTACAGACCCCTACGGAACCCTACAGACACCTGCGGGCACTTACGGAACCCTGCAGGCCCCTACGGAACCCTACAGGTCCATACAGAACCCCACAGGGCCCTACGGAACTTTACCAGCCACTACGGAACTCTACGGGCCCCTACGGAACCCTGCAGAACCTTACAGAATCCCACGGATTCCTACAGACTCCTGCGGGCACTTACTCAACCCTAGAGGACCCTACGGAACACTGCCAGCTCCTATGGAAGGAACCCTACGGGCCCCTACGGAACCCTGCAGAACCTTACAGAATCCCACGGATTCCTACAGACTCCTGCGGGCACTTACTCAACCCTAGAGGACCCTACGGAACACTGCCAGCTCCTATGGAAGGAACCCTACGGGCCCCTACAGAACACTACTGGCTCCTGCGGTACTCCAGAGGCCTCTAGGGAACCTACGAAGCTCTACGGAGCCCTATGGATCCTTATGGAACAGTACGGGCCCCTTCAGACATCTGCGGGCGCTTATGGAAACCTACAGGAACCTACGGAACTCTACGAGACTCTACAGGCCCCTAGGGAACACCACAGGCCCCTACGGAACCGTACGAGACTCTACAGGCCCTTAGGGAACACCACAGGCCACTACGGAACCCTACACAACCCTCTGAAAACTTATGGAACCCTATAAGCTCCTACCAACCCCTGCGAGCACTTACACAACCCTACAGGTCCCTACGGCAATCTACGGGACTCTACGGGCCCCTAGGGAACCCTACAGATTTCGACGGAACCCTACGAGCCCCTCTGGAACCCTACAGAATACTCCAGGACCCGACAGCACTCTACAAGACCCTTAGCAACACAACGGAACCTCACTAAAACCCTATGGGCTCCTACAGAACACTGTAGGTGCCTACAGAAACCTACAGACCCCTACAGAATACTACCAGCCACTACAGAAAAATATGGCCCCTACGGAACTCTACGGAACCTGGCAGAAACACTGTGCGCCCCTACAGGCCCTTGCGGGCACTTGCAGAACTCTGCAGGAACCCACGGAACTTTATGGAACCCTTCCAGCCCCTACGGAAGCCTAAAGACCCTTGCAGGCAGTTACGGAACGGTACAGGGCCCTAGGGAACTTTACCAGCCACTACGGAACTCTACGGGCCCCTACGGAACCCTGCAGAACCCTCCAGAACCTTACAGAATCCCACGGATTCCTACAGACTCCTGCGGGCACTTACTCAACCCTAGAGGACCCTACGGAACACTGCCAGCTCCTATGGAAGGATCCCTACGGGCCCCTACAGAACACTACTGGCTCCTGTGGTACTCCAGAGGCCTCTAAGGAACCTACGAAGCTCTACGGAACCCTATGGATCCTTACGGAACAGTTCGGGCCCCTTCAGACCTCTGTGGGCGCTTATGGAAACCTACAGGACCCTACGGAACTGTACGAGACTCTACAGGCCCCTAGGGAACACCACAGGCCCCTACGGAACCGTACGAGACTCTACAGGCCCCTAGGGAACACCACAGGCCCCTACGGAACCCTACACAACCCTCTGCAAACTTATGGAACCCTACAAGCTCCTACCAACCCCTGCGAGCACTTACACAACCCTACAGGTCCCTACGGCAATCTACGGGACTCTATGGGCCCCTAGGGAACCCTATAGATTTCGATGGAACCCTATGAGGCCCTCTGGAACCCTACAGAATACTCCAGGACCCGACAGCACTCTACAAGACCCTTAGCAACACAACAGAACCTCACTAAAACCCTATGGGCTCCTACAGAACACTGCAGGTGCCTACGGAACCCTACAGACCCCTACGGAACCCTACAGACACCTGCGGGCACTTACGGAACCCTGCAGGCCCCTACGGAACCCTACAGGTCCATACAGAACCCCACAGGGCCCTACGGAACTTTACCAGCCACTACGGAACTCTACGGGCCCCTACGGAACCCTGCAGAACCCTCCAGAACCTTACAGAATCCCACAGACTCCTACAGACTTCTGCGGGCACTTACACAACCCTACAGGTCCCTACGGAAATCTACAGGACTCTATGGGCCCCTAGGGAACCCTATAGATTTCGATGGAACCCTACGAGCCCCTCCTGAACCCTACAGAATACTCCAGGACCCGACAGCACTCTACAAGACCCTTAGCAACACAACGGAACCTCACTAAAACCCTATGGGCTCCTACAGAACACTGTAGGCGCCTACGGAACCCTACAGACCCCTACAGAATACTACCATCCACTATAGAAAAATATGGCCCTTACGGAACTCTACGGAACCTGGCAGAAACACTGTGCGCCCCTACAGGCCCTTGCGGGCACTTGCAGAACTCTGCAGGAACCCACGGAACTTTATGGAACCCTACCAGCCCCTACGGAAGCCTAAAGACCCTTGCAGGCAGTTACGGAACGGTACAGGGCCCTAGGGAACTTTACCAGCCACTACGGAACTCTACGGGCCCCTACGGAACCCTGCAGAACCTTACAGAATCCCACGGATTCCTACAGACTCCTGCGGGCACTTACTCAACCCTAGAGGACCCTACGGAACACTACTGGCTCCTGCGGTACTCCACAGGCCTCTAGGGAACCTACGAAGCTCTACGGAACCCTATGGATCCTTACGGAACAGTACGGGCCCCTTCAGACCTCTGCGGGCGCTTATGGAAACCTACAGGACCCTACCGAAACTGTACGAGACTCTACAGGCCCCTAGGGAACACCACAGGCCCCTACGGAACCCTACACAACCCTCCGGAAACATATGGCACCCTACAAGCTCCTACAAACCCCTGCGGGCACTTACATAACCCTACAGGCCCCTACGGAAATCTACGGGACTCTACGGGCCCCTAGGGAACCCTTCAGATTTCGACGGAACCCTACCAGCCCCTCTGGAACCCTACAGAATACTCCAGGACCCGACAGCACTCTACAAGACCCTTAGCAACACAACGGAACCTCACTAAAACCCTATGGGCTCCTACAGAACACTGCAGGTGCCTACGGATCCCTGCAGGCCCCTACGGAACCCTACAGACACCTGCGGGCACTTACGGAACCCTGCAGGCCCCTACGGAACCCTACAGGTCCATACAGAACCCCACAGGGCCCTACGGAACTTTACCAGCCACTACGGAACTCTACGGGTCCCTACGGAACCCTGCAGAACCCTCCAGAACCTTACAGAATCCCACAGACTCCTACCAACCCCTGCGGGCACTTACACAACCCTACAGGTCCCTACGGAAATCTACGGGACTCTATGGGCCCCTAGGGAACCCTATAGATTTCGATGGAACCCTACGAGCCCCTCTGGAACCCTACAGAATACTCCAGGACCCGACAGCACTCTACAAGACCCTTAGCAACACAACGGAACCTCACTAAAACCCTATGGGCTCCTACAGAACACTGTAGTCGCCTACGGAAACCTACAGACCCCTACAGAATACTACCAGCCACTACAGAAAAATATGGCCCCTACGGAACTCTACGGAACCTGGCAGAAACACTGTGCGCCCCTACAGGCCCTTGCGGGCACTTGCAGAACTCTGCAGGAACCCACGGAACTTTATGGAACCCTACCAGCCCCTACGGAAGCCTAAAGACCCTTGCAGGCAGTTACGGAACGGTACAGGGCCCTAGGGAACTTTACCAGCCACTACGGAACTCTACGGGCCCCTACGGAACCCTGCAGAACCTTACAGAATCCCACGGATTCCTACAGACTCCTGCGGGCACTTACTCAACCCTAGAGGACCCTACGGAACACTGCCAGCTCCTATGGAAGGAACCCTACGGGCCCCTACAGAACACTACTGGCTCCTGCGGTACTCCAGAGGCCTCTAGGGAACCTACGAAGCTCTACGGAGCCCTATGGATCCGTATGGAACAGTACGGGCCCCTTCAGACCTCTGCGGGCGCTTATGGAAACCTACAGGACCCTACGGAACTCTACGAGACTCTACAGGCCCCTAGGGAACACCACAGGCCACTACGGAACCCTACACAACCCTCTGAAAACTTATGGAACCCTATAAGCTCCTACTAACCCCTGCGAGCACTTACACAACCCTACAGGTCCCTACGGCAATCTACGGGACTCTATGCGCCCCTAGGGAACCCTATAGATTTCGATGGAACCCTACGAGCCCCTCCTGAACCCTACAGAATACTCCAGGACCCGACAGCACTCTACAAGACCCTTAGCAACACAACGGAACCTCACTAAAACCCTATGGGCTCCTACAGAACACTGTAGGCGCCTACGGAACCCTACAGACCCCTACAGAATACTACCAGCCACTATAGAAAAATATGGCCCTTACGGAACTCTACGGAACCTGGCAGAAACACTGTGCGCCCCTACAGGCCCTTGCGGGCACTTGCAGAACTCTGCAGGAACCCACGGAACTTTATGGAACCCTACCAGCCTCTACGGAAGCCTAAAGACCCTTGCAGGCAGTTACGGAACGGTACAGGGCCCTAGGGAACTTTACCAGCCACTACGGAACTCTACGGGCCCCTACGGAACCCTGCAGAACCTTACAGAATCCCACGGATTCCTACAGACTCCTGCGGGCACTTACTCAACCCTAGAGGACCCTATGGAACACTGCCAGCTCCTATGGAAGGAACCCTACGGGCCCCTACAGAACACTACTGGCTCCTGCGGTACTCCAGAGGCCTCTAGGGAACCTACGAAGCTCTACGGAGCCCTATGGATCCGTATGGAACAGTTCGGGCCCCTTCAGACATCTGCGGGCGCTTATGGAAACCTACAGGACCCTACGGAACTCTACGAGACTCTACAGGCCCCTAGGGAACACCACAGGCCCCTACGGAACCGTACGAGACTCTACAGGCCCTTAGGGAACACCACAGGCCACTACGGAACCCTACACAACCCTCTGAAAACTTAAGGAACCCTATAAGCTCCTACCAACCCCTGCGAGCACTTACACAACCCTACAGGTCCCTACGGCAATCTACGGGACTCTATGCGCCCCTAGGGAACCCTATAGATTTCGATGGAACCCTACGAGCCCCTCCTGAACCCTACAGAATACTCCAGGACCCGACAGCACTCTACAAGACCCTTAGCAACACAACGGAACCTCACTAAAACCCTATGGGCTCCTACAGAACACTGTAGGCGCCTACGGAACCCTACAGACCCCTACAGAATACTACCATCCACTATAGAAAAATATGGCCCTTACGGAACTCTACGGAACCTGGCAGAAACACTGTGCGCCCCTACAGGCCCTTGCGGGCACTTGCAGAACTCTGCAGGAACCCACGGAACTTTATGGAACCCTACCAGCCCCTACGGAAGCCTAAAGACCCTTGCAGGCAGTTACGGAATGGTACAGGGCCCTAGGGAACTTTACCAGCCACTACGGAACTCTACGGGCCCCTACGGAACCCTGCAGAACCCTCCGGAACCTTACAGAATCCCACGGATTCCTACAGACTCCTGCGGGCACTTACTCAACCCTAGAGGACCCTACGGAACACTGCCAGCTCCTATGGAAGGAACCCTACGGGCCCCTACAGAACACTACTGGCTCCTGCGGTACTCCAGAGGCCTCTAGGGAACCTACGAAGCTCTACGGAGCCCTATGGATCCTTACGGAACTGTACGAGCCCATTCAGACCTCTGCGGGCAATTATGGAAACCTACAGGACCCTACCGAAACTGTACGAGACTCTACAGGCCCCTAGGGAACACCACAGGCCCCTACGGAACCCTACACAACCCTCTGAAAACTTATGGAACCCTACAAGCTCCTACCAACCCCTGCGAGCACTTACACAACCCTACAGGTCCCTACGGAAATCTACGGGACTCTATGGGCCCCTAGGGAACCCTATAGATTTCGATGGAACCCTATGAGGCCCTCTGGAACCCTACAGAATACTCCAGGACCCGACAGCACTCTACAAGACCCTTAGCAACACAACGGAACCTCACTAAAACCCTATGGGCTCCTACAGAACACTGTAGGCGCCTACGGAAACCTACAGACCCCTACAGAATACTACCAGCCACTACAGAAAAATATGGCCCCTACGGAACTCTACTGAACCTGGCAGAAACACTGTGCGCCCCTACAGGCCCTTGCGGGCACTTGCAGAACTCTGCAGGAACCCACGGAACTTTATGGAACCCTACCAGCCCCTACGGAAGCCTAAAGACCCTTGCAGGCAGTTACGGAACGGTACAGGGCCCTAGGGAACTTTACCAGCCACTACGGAACTCTACGGGCCCCTACGGAACCCTGCAGAACCCTCCAGAACCTTACAGAATCCCACGGATTCCTACAGACTCCTGCGGGCACTTACTCAACCCTAGAGGACCCTACGGAACACTACTGGCTCCTGCGGTACTCCACAGGCCTCTAGGGAACCTACGAAGCTCTACGGAACCCTATGGATCCTTACGGAACAGTACGGGCCCCTTCAGACCTCTGCGGGCGCTTATGGAAACCTACAGGACCCTACCGAAACTGTACGAGACTCTACAGGCCCCTAGGGAACACCACAGGCCCCTACGGAACCCTACACAACCCTCCGGAAACATATGGCACCCTACAAGCTCCTACCAACCCCTGCGGGCACTTACATAACTCTACAGGCCCCTACGGAAATCTACGGGACTCTACAGGCCCCTAGGGAACCCTTCAGATTTCGACGGAACCCTACCAGCCCCTCTGGAACCCTACAGAATACTCCAGGACCCGACAGCACTCTACAAGACCCTTAGCAACACAACGGAACCTCACTAAAACCCTATGGGCTCCTACAGAACACTGCAGGTGCCTACGGAACCCTACAGACCCCTACGGAACCCTACAGACACCTGCGGGCACTTATGGAACCCTGCAGGCCCCTACGGAACCCTACAGGTCCATACAGAACCCCACAGGGCCCTACGGAACTTTACCAGCCACTACGGAACTCTACGGGTCCCTACGGAACCCTGCAGAACCCTCCAGAACCTTACAGAATCCCACAGACTCCTACCAACCCCTGCGGGCACTTACACAACCCTACAGGTCCCTACGGAAATCTACGGGACTCTATGGGCCCCTAGGGAACCCTTCAGATTTCGATGGAACCCTATGAGGCCCTCTGGAACCCTACAGAATACTCCAGGACCCGACAGCACTCTACAAGACCCTTAGCAACACAACGGAACCTCACTAAAACCCTATGGGCTCCTACAGAACACTGCAGGTGCCTACGGCACCCTACAGACCCCTACGGAACCCTACAGACACCTGCGGGCACTTACGGAACCCTGCAGGCCCCTACGGAACCCTACAGGTCCATACAGAACCCCACAGGGCCCTACGGAACTTTACCAGCCACTACGGAACTCTACGGGCCCCTACGGAACCCTGCAGAACCTTACAGAATCCCACGGATTCCTACAGACTCCTGCGGGCACTTACTCAACCCTAGAGGACCCTACGGAACACTGCCAGCTCCTATGGAAGGAACCCTACGGGCCCCTACAGAACACTACTGGCTCCTGCGGTACTCCAGAGGCCTCTAGGGAACCTACGAAGCTCTACGGAGCCCTATGGATCCTTATGGAACAGTACGGGCCCCTTCAGACATCTGCGGG
This sequence comes from Numenius arquata, assembly GCF_964106895.1. Lineage (NCBI taxonomy): Eukaryota > Metazoa > Chordata > Aves > Charadriiformes > Scolopacidae > Numenius > Numenius arquata. Next base: position 109,062 of record NW_027415329.1, read on the forward strand.
CGCTTATGGAAACCTACAGGACCCTACGGAACTCTACGAGACTCTACAGGCCCCTAGGGAACACCACAGGCCCCTACGGAACCGTACGAGACTCTACAGGCCCTTAGGGAACACCACAGGCCACTACGGAACCCTACACAACCCTCTGAAAACTTATGGAACCCTATAAGCTCCTACCAACCCCTGCGAGCACTTACACAACCCTACAGGTCCCTACGGCAATCTACGGGACTCTACGGGCCCCTAGGGAACCCTACAGATTTCGACGGAACCCTACGAGCCCCTCTGGAACCCTACAGAATACTCCAGGACCCGACAGCACTCTACAAGACCCTTAGCAACACAACGGAACCTCACTAAAACCCTATGGGCTCCTACAGAACACTGTAGGTGCCTACAGAAACCTACAGACCCCTACAGAATACTACCAGCCACTACAGAAAAATATGGCCCCTACGGAACTCTACGGAACCTGGCAGAAACACTGTGCGCCCCTACAGGCCCTTGCGGGCACTTGCAGAACTCTGCAGGAACCCACGGAACTTTATGGAACCCTTCCAGCCCCTACGGAAGCCTAAAGACCCTTGCAGGCAGTTACGGAACGGTACAGGGCCCTAGGGAACTTTACCAGCCACTACGGAACTCTACGGGCCCCTACGGAACCCTGCAGAACCCTCCAGAACCTTACAGAATCCCACGGATTCCTACAGACTCCTGCGGGCACTTACTCAACCCTAGAGGACCCTACGGAACACTACTGGCTCCTGCGGTACTCCACAGGCCTCTAGGGAACCTACGAAGCTCTACGGAACCCTATGGATCCTTACGGAACAGTACGGGCCCCTTCAGACCTCTGCGGGCGCTTATGGAAACCTACAGGACCCTACCGAAACTGTACGAGACTCTACAGGCCCCTAGGGAACACCACAGGCCCCTACGGAACCCTACACAACCCTCCGGAAACATATGGCACCCTACAAGCTCCTACCAACCCCTGCGGGCACTTACATAACTCTACAGGCCCCTACGGAAATCTACGGGACTCTACAGGCCCCTAGGGAACCCTTCAGATTTCGACGGAACCCTACCAGCCCCTCCTGAACCCTACAGAATACTCCAGGACCCGACAGCACTCTACAAGACCCTTAGCAACACAACGGAACCTCACTAAAACCCTATGGGCTCCTACAGAACACTGCAGGTGCCTACGGAACCCTACAGACCCCTACGGAACCCTACAGACACCTGCGGGCACTTATGGAACCCTGCAGGCCCCTACGGAACCCTACAGGTCCCTACAGAACCCCACAGGGCCCTACGGAACTTTACCAGCCACTACGGAACTCTACGGGTCCCTACGGAACCCTGCAGAACCCTCCAGAACCTTACAGAATCCCACAGACTCCTACCAACCCCTGCGGGCACTTACACAACCCTACAGGTCCCTACGGAAATCTACGGGACTCTATGGGCCCCTAGGGAACCCTTCAGATTTCGATGGAACCCTATGAGGCCCTCTGGAACCCTACAGAATACTCCAGGACCCGACAGCACTCTACAAGACCCTTAGCAACACAACGGAACCTCACTAAAACCCTATGGGCTCCTACAGAACACTGCAGGTGCCTACGGCACCCTACAGACCCCTACGGAACCCTACAGACACCTGCGGGCACTTACGGAACCCTGCAGGCCCCTACGGAACCCTACAGGTCCATACAGAACCCCACAGGGCCCTACGGAACTTTACCAGCCACTACGGAACTCTACGGGCCCCTACGGAACCCTGCAGAACCCTCCGGAACCTTACAGAATCCCACAGACTCCTACAGACTTCTGCGGGCACTTACACAACCCTACAGGTCCCTACGGAAATCTACGGGACTCTATGGGCCCCTAGGGAACCCTACAGATTTCGACGGAACCCTACGAGCCCCTCTGGAACCCTACAGAATACTCCAGGACCCGACAGCACTCTACAAGACCCTTAGCAACACAACGGAACCTCACTAAAACCCTATGGGCTCCTACAGAACACTGTAGGCGCCTACGGAACCCTACAGACCCCTACAGAATACTACCATCCACTATAGAAAAATATGGCCCTTACGGAACTCTACGGAACCTGGCAGAAACACTGTGCGCCCCTACAGGCCCTTGCGGGCACTTGCAGAACTCTGCAGGAACCCACGGAACTTTATGGAACCCTACCAGCCCCTACGGAAGCCTAAAGACCCTTGCAGGCAGTTACGGAACGGTACAGGGCCCTAGGGAACTTTACCAGCCACTACGGAACTCTACGGGCCCCTACGGAACCCTGCAGAACCCTCCAGAACCTTACAGAATCCCACGGATTCCTACAGACTCCTGCGGGCACTTACTCAACCCTAGAGGACCCTACGGAACACTACTGGCTCCTGCGGTACTCCAGAGGCCTCTAGGGAACCTACGAAGCTCTACGGAACCCTATGGATCCTTACGGAACAGTACGGGCCCCTTCAGACCTCTGCGGGCGCTTATGGAAACCTACAGGACCCTACCGAAACTGTACGAGACTCTACAGGCCCCTAGGGAACACCACAGGCCCCTACGGAACCCTACACAACCCTCCGGAAACATATGGCACCCTACAAGCTCCTACCAACCCCTGCGGGCACTTACATAACTCTACAGGCCCCTACGGAAATCTACAGGACTCTACAGGCCCCTAGGGAACCCTTCAGATTTCGACGGAACCCTACCAGCCCCTCTGGAACCCTACAGAATACTCCAGGACCCGACAGCACTCTACAAGACCCTTAGCAACACAACAGAACCTCACTAAAACCCTATGGGCTCCTACAGAACACTGCAGGTGCCTACGGAACCCTACAGACCCCTACGGAACCCTACAGACACCTGCGGGCACTTATGGAACCCTGCAGGCCCCTACGGAACCCTACAGGTCCCTACAGAACCCCACAGGGCCCTACGGAACTTTACCAGCCACTACGGAACTCTACGGGTCCCTACGGAACCCTGCAGAACCCTCCAGAACCTTACAGAATCCCACAGACTCCTACCAACCCCTGCGGGCACTTACACAACCCTACAGGTCCCTACGGAAATCTACGGGACTCTATGGGCCCCTAGGGAACCCTTCAGATTTCGATGGAACCCTATGAGGCCCTCTGGAACCCTACAGAATACTCCAGGACCCGACAGCACTCTACAAGACCCTTAGCAACACAACGGAACCTCACTAAAACCCTATGGGCCCCTACAGAACACTGCAGGTGCCTACGGCACCCTACAGACCCCTACGGAACCCTACAGACACCTGCGGGCACTTACGGAACCCTGCAGGCCCCTACGGAACCCTACAGGTCCATACAGAACCCCACAGGGCCCTACGGAACTTTACCAGCCACTACGGAACTCTACGGGCCCCTACGGAACCCTGCAGAACCCTCCGGAACCTTACAGAATCCCACAGACTCCTACAGACTTCTGCGGGCACTTACACAACCCTACAGGTCCCTACGGAAATCTACGGGACTCTATGGGCCCCTAGGGAACCCTACAGATTTCGACGGAACCCTACGAGCCCCTCTGGAACCCTACAGAATACTCCAGGACCCGACAGCACTCTACAAGACCCTTAGCAACACAACGGAACCTCACTAAAACCCTATGGGCTCCTACAGAACACTGCAGGTGCCTACGGAAACCTACAGACCCCTACAGAATACTACCAGCCACTACAGAAAAATATGGCCCCTACGGAACTCTACGGAACCTGGCAGAAACACTGTGCGCCCCTACAGGCCCTTGCGGGCACTTGCAGAACTCTGCAGGAACCCACGGAACTTTATGGAACCCTACCAGCCCCTACGGAAGCCTAAAGACCCTTGCAGGCAGTTACGGAACGGTACAGGGCCCTAGGGAACTTTACCAGCCACTACGGAACTCTACGGGCCCCTACGGAACCCTGCAGAACCTTACAGAATCCCACGGATTCCTACAGACTCCTGCGGGCACTTACTCAACCCTAGAGGACCCTATGGAACACTGCCAGCTCCTATGGAAGGATCCCTACGGGCCCCTACAGAACACTACTGGCTCCTGCGGTACTCCAGAGGCCTCTAGGGAACCTACGAAGCTCTACGGAGCCCTATGGATCCGTATGGAACAGTTCGGGCCCCTTCAGACATCTGCGGGCGCTTATGGAAACCTACAGGACCCTACGGAACTCTACGAGACTCTACAGGCCCCTACGGAACCGTACGAGACTCTACAGGCCCTTAGGGAACACCACAGGCCACTACGGAACCCTACACAACCCTCTGAAAACTTATGGAACCCTATAAGCTCCTACCAACCCCTGCGAGCACTTACACAACCCTACAGGTCCCTACGGCAATCTACGGGACTCTATGCGCCCCTAGGGAACCCTATAGATTTCGATGGAACCCTACGAGCCCCTCCTGAACCCTACAGAATACTCCAGGACCCGACAGCACTCTACAAGACCCTTAGCAACACAACGGAACCTCACTAAAACCCTATGGGCTCCTACAGAACACTGTAGGCGCCTACGGAACCCTACAGACCCCTACAGAATACTACCAGCCACTATAGAAAAATATGGCCCTTACGGAACTCTACGGAACCTGGCAGAAACACTGTGCGCCCCTACAGGCCCTTGCGGGCACTTGCAGAACTCTGCAGGAACCCACGGAACTTTATGGAACCCTACCAGCCCCTACGGAAGCCTAAAGACCCTTGCAGGCAGTTACGGAACGGTACAGGGCCCTAGGGAACTTTACCAGCCACTACGGAACTCTACGGGCCCCTACGGAACCCTGCAGAACCCTCCGGAACCTTACAGAATCCCACGGATTCCTACAGACTCCTGCGGGCACTTACTCAACCCTAGAGGACCCTACGGAACACTGCCAGCTCCTATGGAAGGAACCCTACGGGCCCCTACAGAACACTACTGGCTCCTGCGGTACTCCAGAGGCCTCTAGGGAACCTACGAAGCTCTACGGAGCCCTATGGATCCTTACGGAACTGTACGAGCCCATTCAGACCTCTGCGGGCAATTATGGAAACCTACAGGACCCTACCGAAACTGTACGAGACTCTACAGGCCCCTAGGGAACACCACAGGCCCCTACGGAACCCTACACAACCCTCTGAAAACTTATGGAACCCTACAAGCTCCTACCAACCCCTGCGAGCACTTACACAACCCTACAGGTCCCTACGGAAATCTACGGGACTCTATGGGCCCCTAGGGAACCCTATAGATTTCGATGGAACCCTATGAGGCCCTCTGGAACCCTACAGAATACTCCAGGACCCGACAGCACTCTACAAGACCCTTAGCAACACAACGGAACCTCACTAAAACCCTATGGGCTCCTACAGAACACTGTAGGCGCCTACGGAAACCTACAGACCCCTACAGAATACTACCAGCCACTACAGAAAAATATGGCCCCTACGGAACTCTACTGAACCTGGCAGAAACACTGTGCGCCCCTACAGGCCCTTGCGGGCACTTGCAGAACTCTGCAGGAACCCACGGAACTTTATGGAACCCTACCAGCCCCTACGGAAGCCTAAAGACCCTTGCAAGCAGTTACGGAACGGTACAGGGCCCTAGGGAACTTTACCAGCCACTACGGAACTCTACGGGCCCCTACGGAACCCTGCAGAACCCTCCAGAACCTTACAGAATCCCACGGATTCCTACAGACTCCTGCGGGCACTTACTCAACCCTAGAGGACCCTACGGAACACTACTGGCTCCTGCGGTACTCCACAGGCCTCTAGGGAACCTACGAAGCTCTACGGAACCCTATGGATCCTTACGGAACAGTACGGGCCCCTTCAGACCTCTGCGGGCGCTTATGGAAACCTACAGGACCCTACCGAAACTGTACGAGACTCTACAGGCCCCTAGGGAACACCACAGGCCCCTACGGAACCCTACACAACCCTCCGGAAACATATGGCACCCTACAAGCTCCTACCAACCCCTGCGGGCACTTACATAACTCTACAGGCCCCTACGGAAATCTACGGGACTCTACAGGCCCCTAGGGAACCCTTCAGATTTCGACGGAACCCTACCAGCCCCTCTGGAACCCTACAGAATACTCCAGGACCCGACAGCACTCTACAAGACCCTTAGCAACACAACAGAACCTCACTAAAACCCTATGGGCTCCTACAGAACACTGCAGGTGCCTACGGAACCCTACAGACCCCTACGGAACCCTACAGACACCTGCGGGCACTTATGGAACCCTGCAGGCCCCTACGGAACCCTACAGGTCCATACAGAACCCCACAGGGCCCTACGGAACTTTACCAGCCACTACGGAACTCTACGGGTCCCTACGGAACCCTGCAGAACCCTCCAGAACCTTACAGAATCCCACAGACTCCTACCAACCCCTGCGGGCACTTACACAACCCTACAGGTCCCTACGGAAATCTACGGGACTCTATGGGCCCCTAGGGAACCCTTCAGATTTCGATGGAACCCTATGAGGCCCTCTGGAACCCTACAGAATACTCCAGGACCCGACAGCACTCTACAAGACCCTTAGCAACACAACGGAACCTCACTAAAACCCTATGGGCTCCTACAGAACACTGCAGGTGCCTACGGCACCCTACAGACCCCTACGGAACCCTACAGACACCTGCGGGCACTTACGGAACCCTGCAGGCCCCTACGGAACCCTACAGGTCCATACAGAACCCCACAGGGCCCTACGGAACTTTACCAGCCACTACGGAACTCTACGGGCCCCTACGGAACCCTGCAGAACCTTACAGAATCCCACGGATTCCTACAGACTCCTGCGGGCACTTACTCAACCCTAGAGGACCCTACGGAACACTGCCAGCTCCTATGGAAGGAACCCTACGGGCCCCTACGGAACCCTGCAGAACCTTACAGAATCCCACGGATTCCTACAGACTCCTGCGGGCACTTACTCAACCCTAGAGGACCCTACGGAACACTGCCAGCTCCTATGGAAGGAACCCTACGGGCCCCTACAGAACACTACTGGCTCCTGCGGTACTCCAGAGGCCTCTAGGGAACCTACGAAGCTCTACGGAGCCCTATGGATCCTTATGGAACAGTACGGGCCCCTTCAGACCTCTGCGGGCGCTTATGGAAACCTACAGAACCCTACGGAACTCTACGAGACTCTACAGGCCCCTAGGGAACACCACAGGCCCCTACGGAACCGTACGAGACTCTACAGGCCCTTAGGGAACACCACAGGCCACTACGGAACCCTACACAACCCTCTGAAAACTTATGGAACCCTATAAGCTCCTACCAACCCCTGCGAGCACTTACACAACCCTACAGGTCCCTACGGCAATCTACGGGACTCTACGGGCCCCTAGGGAACCCTACAGATTTCGACGGAACCCTACGAGCCCCTCTGGAACCCTACAGAATACTCCAGGACCCGACAGCACTCTACAAGACCCTTAGCAACACAACGGAACCTCACTAAAACCCTATGGGCTCCTACAGAACACTGTAGGTGCCTACAGAAACCTACAGACCCCTACAGAATACTACCAGCCACTACAGAAAAATATGGCCCCTACGGAACTCTACGGAACCTGGCAGAAACACTGTGCGCCCCTACAGGCCCTTGCGGGCACTTGCAGAACTCTGCAGGAACCCACGGAACTTTATGGAACCCTTCCAGCCCCTACGGAAGCCTAAAGACCCTTGCAGGCAGTTACGGAACGGTACAGGGCCCTAGGGAACTTTACCAGCCACTACGGAACTCTACGGGCCCCTACGGAACCCTGCAGAACCCTCCAGAACCTTACAGAATCCCACGGATTCCTACAGACTCCTGCGGGCACTTACTCAACCCTAGAGGACCCTACGGAACACTGCCAGCTCCTATGGAAGGATCCCTACGGGCCCCTACAGAACACTACTGGCTCCTGTGGTACTCCAGAGGCCTCTAGGGAACCTACGAAGCTCTACGGAACCCTATGGATCCTTACGGAACAGTTCGGGCCCCTTCAGACCTCTGTGGGCGCTTATGGAAACCTACAGGACCCTACGGAACTGTACGAGACTCTACAGGCCCCTAGGGAACACCACAGGCCCCTACGGAACCGTACGAGACTCTACAGGCCCCTAGGGAACACCACAGGCCCCTACGGAACCCTACACAACCCTCTGCAAACTTATGGAACCCTACAAGCTCCTACCAACCCCTGCGAGCACTTACACAACCCTACAGGTCCCTACGGCAATCTACGGGACTCTATGCGCCCCAAGGGAACCCTATAGATTTCGATGGAACCCTATGAGGCCCTCTGGAACCCTACAGAATACTCCAGGACCCGACAGCACTCTACAAGACCCTTAGCAACACAACAGAACCTCACTAAAACCCTATGGGCTCCTACAGAACACTGCAGGTGCCTACGGAACCCTACAGACCCCTACGGAACCCTACAGACACCTGCGGGCACTTACGGAACCCTGCAGGCCCCTACGGAACCCTACAGGTCCATACAGAACCCCACAGGGCCCTACGGAACTTTACCAGCCACTACGGAACTCTACGGGCCCCTACGGAACCCTGCAGAACCCTCCAGAACCTTACAGAATCCCACAGACTCCTACAGACTTCTGCGGGCACTTACACAACCCTACAGGTCCCTACGGAAATCTACAGGACTCTATGGGCCCCTAGGGAACCCTATAGATTTCGATGGAACCCTACGAGCCCCTCCTGAACCCTACAGAATACTCCAGGACCCGACAGCACTCTACAAGACCCTTAGCAACACAACGGAACCTCACTAAAACCCTATGGGCTCCTACAGAACACTGTAGGCGCCTACGGAACCCTACAGACCCCTACAGAATACTACCATCCACTATAGAAAAATATGGCCCTTACGGAACTCTACGGAACCTGGCAGAAACACTGTGCGCCCCTACAGGCCCTTGCGGGCACTTGCAGAACTCTGCAGGAACCCACGGAACTTTATGGAACCCTACCAGCCCCTACGGAAGCCTAAAGACCCTTGCAGGCAGTTACGGAACGGTACAGGGCCCTAGGGAACTTTACCAGCCACTACGGAACTCTACGGGCCCCTACGGAACCCTGCAGAACCCTCCAGAACCTTACAGAATCCCACGGATTCCTACAGACTCCTGCGGGCACTTACTCAACCCTAGAGGACCCTACGGAACACTACTGGCTCCTGCGGTACTCCACAGGCCTCTAGGGAACCTACGAAGCTCTACGGAACCCTATGGATCCTTACGGAACAGTACGGGCCCCTTCAGACCTCTGCGGGCGCTTATGGAAACCTACAGGACCCTACCGAAACTGTACGAGACTCTACAGGCCCCTAGGGAACACCACAGGCCCCTACGGAACCCTACACAACCCTCCGGAAACATATGGCACCCTACAAGCTCCTACCAACCCCTGCGGGCACTTACATAACTCTACAGGCCCCTACGGAAATCTACGGGACTCTACAGGCCCCTAGGGAACCCTTCAGATTTCGACGGAACCCTACCAGCCCCTCTGGAACCCTACAGAATACTCCAGGACCCGACAGCACTCTACAAGACCCTTAGCAACACAACGGAACCTCACTAAAACCCTATGGGCTCCTACAGAACACTGCAGGTGCCTACGGAACCCTACAGACCCCTACGGAACCCTACAGACACCTGCGGGCACTTACGGAACCCTGCAGGCCCCTACGGAACCCTACAGGTCCATACAGAACCCCACAGGGCCCTACGGAACTTTACCAGCCACTACGGAACTCTACGGGCCCCTACGGAACCCTGCAGAACCCTCCGGAACCTTACAGAATCCCACAGACTCCTACAGACTTCTGCGGGCACTTACACAACCCTACAGGTCCCTACGGAAATCTACGGGACTCTATGGGCCCCTAGGGAACCCTACAGATTTCGACGGAACCCTACGAGCCCCTCTGGAACCCTACAGAATACTCCAGGACCCGACAGCACTCTACAAGACCCTTAGCAACACAACGGAACCTCACTAAAACCCTATGGGCTCCTACAGAACACTGCAGGTGCCTACGGAAACCTACAGACCCCTACAGAATACTACCAGCCACTACAGAAAAATATGGCCCCTACGGAACTCTACGGAACCTGGCAGAAACACTGTGCGCCCCTACAGGCCCTTGCGGGCACTTGCAGAACTCTGCAGGAACCCACGGAACTTTATGGAACCCTACCAGCCCCTACGGAAGCCTAAAGACCCTTGCAGGCAGTTACGGAACGGTACAGGGCCCTAGGGAACTTTACCAGCCACTACGGAACTCTACGGGCCCCTACGGAACCCTGCAGAACCCTCCAGAACCTTACAGAATCCCACGGATTCCTACAGACTCCTGCGGGCACTTACTCAACCCTAGAGGACCCTACGGAACACTACTGGCTCCTGCGGTACTCCAGAGGCCTCTAGGGAACCTACGAAGCTCTACGGAACCCTATGGATCCTTACGGAACAGTACGGGCCCCTTCAGACCTCTGCGGGCGCTTATGGAAACCTACAGGACCCTACCGAAACTGTACGAGACTCTACAGGCCCCTAGGGAACACCACAGGCCCCTACGGAACCCTACACAACCCTCCGGAAACATATGGCACCCTACAAGCTCCTACCAACCCCTGCGGGCACTTACATAACTCTACAGGCCCCTACGGAAATCTACGGGACTCTACAGGCCCCTAGGGAACCCTTCAGATTTCGACGGAACCCTACCAGCCCCTCTGGAACCCTACAGAATACTCCAGGACCCGACAGCACTCTACAAGACCCTTAGCAACACAACAGAACCTCACTAAAACCCTATGGGCTCCTACAGAACACTGCAGGTGCCTACGGAACCCTACAGACCCCTACGGAACCCTACAGACACCTGCGGGCACTTATGGAACCCTGCAGGCCCCTACGGAACCCTACAGGTCCCTACAGAACCCCACAGGGCCCTACGGAACTTTACCAGCCACTACGGAACTCTACGGGTCCCTACGGAACCCTGCAGAACCCTCCAGAACCTTACAGAATCCCACAGACTCCTACCAACCCCTGCGGGCACTTACACAACCCTACAGGTCCCTACGGAAATCTACGGGACTCTATGGGCCCCTAGGGAACCCTTCAGATTTCGATGGAACCCTATGAGGCCCTCTGGAACCCTACAGAATACTCCAGGACCCGACAGCACTCTACAAGACCCTTAGCAACACAACGGAACCTCACTAAAACCCTATGGGCTCCTACAGAACACTGCAGGTGCCTACGGCACCCTACAGACCCCTACGGAACCCTACAGACACCTGCGGGCACTTACGGAACCCTGCAGGCCCCTACGGAACCCTACAGGTCCATACAGAACCCCACAGGGCCCTACGGAACTTTACCAGCCACTACGGAACTCTACGGGCCCCTACGGAACCCTGCAGAACCCTCCGGAACCTTACAGAATCCCACAGACTCCTACAGACTTCTGCGGGCACTTACACAACCCTACAGGTCCCTACGGAAATCTACGGGACTCTATGGGCCCCTAGGGAACCCTACAGATTTCGACGGAACCCTACGAGCCCCTCTGGAACCCTACAGAATACTCCAGGACCCGACAGCACTCTACAAGACCCTTAGCAACACAACGGAACCTCACTAAAACCCTATGGGCTCCTACAGAACACTGCAGGTGCCTACGGAAACCTACAGACCCCTACAGAATACTACCAGCCACTACAGAAAAATATGGCCCCTACGGAACTCTACGGAACCTGGCAGAAACACTGTGCGCCCCTACAGGCCCTTGCGGGCACTTGCAGAACTCTGCAGGAACCCACGGAACTTTATGGAACCCTACCAGCCCCTACGGAAGCCTAAAGACCCTTGCAGGCAGTTACGGAACGGTACAGGGCCCTAGGGAACTTTACCAGCCACTATGGAACTCTACGGGCCCCTACGGAACCCTGCAGAACCCTCCAGAACCTTACAGAATCCCACGGATTCCTACAGACTCCTGCGGGCACTTACTCAACCCTAGAGGACCCTACGGAACACTACTGGCTCCTGCGGTACTCCAGAGGCCTCTAGGGAACCTACGAAGCTCTACGGAACCCTATGGATCCTTACGGAACAGTACGGGCCCCTTCAGACCTCTGCGGGCGCTTATGGAAACCTACAGGACCCTACCGAAACTGTACGAGACTCTACAGGCCCCTAGGGAACACCACAGGCCCCTACGGAACCCTACACAACCCTCCGGAAACATATGGCACCCTACAAGCTCCTACCAACCCCTGCGGGCACTTACATAACTCTACAGGCCCCTACGGAAATCTACGGGACTCTACAGGCCCCTAGGGAACCCTTCAGATTTCGACGGAACCCTACCAGCCCCTCTGGAACCCTACAGAATACTCCAGGACCCGACAGCACTCTACAAGACCCTTAGCAACACAACAGAACCTCACTAAAACCCTATGGGCTCCTACAGAACACTGCAGGTGCCTACGGAACCCTACAGACCCCTACGGAACCCTACAGACACCTGCGGGCACTTACGGAACCCTGCAGGCCCCTACGGAACCCTACAGGTCCATACAGAACCCCACAGGGCCCTACGGAACTTTACCAGCCACTACGGAACTCTACGGGCCCCTACGGAACCCTGCAGAACCCTCCGGAACCTTACAGAATCCCACAGACTCCTACAGACTTCTGCGGGCACTTACACAACCCTACAGGTCCCTACGGAAATCTACGGGACTCTATGGGCCCCTAGGGAACCCTACAGATTTCGACGGAACCCTACGAGCCCCTCTGGAACCCTACAGAATACTCCAGGACCCGACAGCACTCTACAAGACCCTTAGCAACACAACGGAACCTCACTAAAACCCTATGGGCTCCTACAGAACACTGCAGGTGCCTACGGAAACCTACAGACCCCTACAGAATACTACCAGCCACTACAGAAAAATATGGCCCCTACGGAACTCTACGGAACCTGGCAGAAACACTGTGCGCCCCTACAGGCCCTTGCGGGCACTTGCAGAACTCTGCAGGAACCCACGGAACTTTATGGAACCCTACCAGCCCCTACGGAAGCCTAAAGACCCTTGCAGGCAGTTACGGAACGGTACAGGGCCCTAGGGAACTTTACCAGCCACTACGGAACTCTACGGGCCCCTACGGAACCCTGCAGAACCCTCCAGAACCTTACAGAATCCCACGGATTCCTACAGACTCCTGCGGGCACTTACTCAACCCTAGAGGACCCTACGGAACACTACTGGCTCCTGCGGTACTCCAGAGGCCTCTAGGGAACCTACGAAGCTCTACGGAACCCTATGGATCCTTACGGAACAGTACGGGCCCCTTCAGACCTCTGCGGGCGCTTATGGAAACCTACAGGACCCTACCGAAACTGTACGAGACTCTACAGGCCCCTAGGGAACACCACAGGCCCCTACGGAACCCTACACAACCCTCCGGAAACATATGGCACCCTACAAGCTCCTACCAACCCCTGCGGGCACTTACATAACTCTACAGGCCCCTACGGAAATCTACGGGACTCTACAGGCCCCTAGGGAACCCTTCAGATTTCGACGGAACCCTACCAGCCCCTCTGGAACCCTACAGAATACTCCAGGACACGACAGCACTCTACAAGACCCTTAGCAACACAACGGAACCTCACTAAAACCCTATGGGCTCCTACAGAACACTGCAGGTGCCTACGGAACCCTACAGACCCCTACGGAACCCTACAGACACCTGCGGGCACTTACGGAACCCTGCAGGCCCCTACGGAACCCTACAGGTCCATACAGAACCCCACAGGGCCCTACGGAACTTTACCAGCCACTACGGAACTCTACGGGCCCCTACGGAACCCTGCAGAACCCTCCGGAACCTTACAGAATCCCACAGACTCCTACAGACTTCTGCGGGCACTTACACAACCCTACAGGTCCCTACGGAAATCTACGGGACTCTATGGGCCCCTAGGGAACCCTACAGATTTCGACGGAACCCTACGAGCCCCTCTGGAACCCTACAGAATACTCCAGGACCCGACAGCACTCTACAAGACCCTTAGCAACACAACGGAACCTCACTAAAACCCTATGGGCTCCTACAGAACACTGCAGGTGCCTACGGAAACCTACAGACCCCTACAGAATACTACCAGCCACTACAGAAAAATATGGCCCCTACGGAACTCTACGGAACCTGGCAGAAACACTGTGCGCCCCTACAGGCCCTTGCGGGCACTTGCAGAACTCTGCAGGAACCCACGGAACTTTATGGAACCCTACCAGCCCCTACGGAAGCCTAAAGACCCTTGCAGGCAGTTACGGAACGGTACAGGGCCCTAGGGAACTTTACCAGCCACTACGGAACTCTACGGGCCCCTACGGAACCCTGCAGAACCCTCCAGAACCTTACAGAATCCCACGGATTCCTACAGACTCCTGCGGGCACTTACTCAACCCTAGAGGACCCTACGGAACACTACTGGCTCCTGCGGTACTCCACAGGCCTCTAGGGAACCTACGAAGCTCTACGGAACCCTATGGATCCTTACGGAACAGTACGGGCCCCTTCAGACCTCTGCGGGCGCTTATGGAAACCTACAGGACCCTACCGAAACTGTACGAGACTCTACAGGCCCCTAGGGAACACCACAGGCCCCTACGGAACCCTACACAACCCTCCGGAAACATATGGCACCCTACAAGCTCCTACCAACCCCTGCGGGCACTTACATAACTCTACAGGCCCCTACGGAAATCTACAGGACTCTACAGGCCCCTAGGGAACCCTTCAGATTTCGACGGAACCCTACCAGCCCCTCTGGAACCCTACAGAATACTCCAGGACCCGACAGCACTCTACAAGACCCTTAGCAACACAACAGAACCTCACTAAAACCCTATGGGCTCCTACAGAACACTGCAGGTGCCTACGGAACCCTACAGACCCCTACGGAACCCTACAGACACCTGCGGGCACTTATGGAACCCTGCAGGCCCCTACGGAACCCTACAGGTCCCTACAGAACCCCACAGGGCCCTACGGAACTTTACCAGCCACTACGGAACTCTACGGGTCCCTACGGAACCCTGCAGAACCCTCCAGAACCTTACAGAATCCCACAGACTCCTACCAACCCCTGCGGGCACTTACACAACCCTACAGGTCCCTACGGAAATCTACGGGACTCTATGGGCCCCTAGGGAACCCTACAGATTTCGACGGAACCCTACGAGCCCCTCTGGAACCCTACAGAATACTCCAGGACCCGACAGCACTCTACAAGACCCTTAGCAACACAACGGAACCTCACTAAAACCCTATGGGCTCCTACAGAACACTGCAGGTGCCTACGGAAACCTACAGACCCCTACAGAATACTACCAGCCACTACAGAAAAATATGGCCCCTACGGAACTCTACGGAACCTGGCAGAAACACTGTGTGCCCCTACAGGCCCTTGTGGGCACTTGCAGAACTCTGCAGGAACCCACGGAACTTTATGGAACCCTACCAGCCCCTACGGAAGCCTAAAGACCCTTGCAGGCAGTTACGGAACGGTACAGGGCCCTAGGGAACTTTACCAGCCACTACGGAACTCTACGGGCCCCTACGGAACCCTGCAGAACCCTCCAGAACCTTACAGAATCCCACGGATTCCTACAGACTCCTGCGGGCACTTACTCAACCCTAGAGGACCCTACGGAACACTACTGGCTCCTGCGGTACTCCACAGGCCTCTAGGGAACCTACGAAGCTCTACGGAACCCTATGGATCCTTACGGAACAGTACGGGCCCCTTCAGACCTCTGCGGGCGCTTATGGAAACCTACAGGACCCTACCGAAACTGTACGAGACTCTACAGGCCCCTAGGGAACACCACAGGCCCCTACGGAACCCTACACAACCCTCCGGAAACATATGGCACCCTACAAGCTCCTACCAACCCCTGCGGGCACTTACATAACTCTACAGGCCCCTACGGAAATCTACGGGACTCTACAGGCCCCTAGGGAACCCTTCAGATTTCGACGGAACCCTACCAGCCCCTCTGGAACCCTACAGAATACTCCAGGACCCGACAGCACTCTACAAGACCCTTAGCAACACAACAGAACCTCACTAAAACCCTATGGGCTCCTACAGAACACTGCAGGTGCCTACGGAACCCTACAGACCCCTACGGAACCCTACAGACACCTGCGGGCACTTACGGAACCCTGCAGGCCCCTACGGAACCCTACAGGTCCATACAGAACCCCACAGGGCCCTACGGAACTTTACCAGCCACTACGGAACTCTACGGGCCCCTACGGAACCCTGCAGAACCCTCCAGAACCTTACAGAATCCCACAGACTCCTACAGACTTCTGCGGGCACTTACACAACCCTACAGGCCCCTACGGAAATCTACGGGACTCTACGGGCCCCTAGGGAACCCTACAGATTTCGACGGAACCCTACCAGCCCCTCTGGAACCCTACAGAATACTCCAGGACCCGACAGCACTCTACAAGACCCTTAGCAACACAACGGAACCTCACTAAAACCCTATGGGCTCCTACAGAACACTGCAGGTGCCTACGGAAACCTTCAGACCCCTACAGAATACTACCAGCCACTACAGAAAAATATGGCCCCTACGGAACTCTACGGAACCTGGCAGAAACACTGTGCGCCCCTACAGGCCCTTGCGGGCACTTGCAGAACTCTGCAGGAACCCACGGAACTTTATGGAACCCTACCAGCCCCTACGGAAGCCTAAAGACCCTTGCAGGCAGTTACGGAACGGTACAGGGCCCTAGGGAACTTTACCAGCCACTACGGAACTCTACGGGCCCCTACGGAACCCTGCAGAACCCTCCAGAACCTTACAGAATCCCACGGATTCCTACAGACTCCTGCGGGCACTTACTCAACCCTAGAGGACCCTACGGAACACTACTGGCTCCTGCGGTACTCCACAGGCCTCTAGGGAACCTACGAAGCTCTACGGAACCCTATGGATCCTTACGGAACAGTACGGGCCCCTTCAGACCTCTGCGGGCGCTTATGGAAACCTACAGGACCCTACCGAAACTGTACGAGACTCTACAGGCCCCTAGGGAACACCACAGGCCCCTACGGAACCCTACACAACCCACCGGAAACATATGGCACCCTACAAGCTCCTACCAACCCCTGCGGGCACTTACATAACTCTACAGGCCCCTACGGAAATCTACGGGACTCTACAGGCCCCTAGGGAACCCTTCAGATTTCGACGGAACCCTACCAGCCCCTCTGGAACCCTACAGAATACTCCAGGACCCGACAGCACTCTACAAGACCCTTAGCAACACAACAGAACCTCACTAAAACCCTATGGGCTCCTACAGAACACTGCATGTGCCTACGGAACCCTACAGACCCCTACGGAACCCTACAGACACCTGCGGGCACTTATGGAACCCTGCAGGCCCCTACGGAACCCTACAGGTCCCTACAGAACCCCACAGGGCCCTACGGAACTTTACCAGCCACTACGGAACTCTACGGGTCCCTACGGAACCCTGCAGAACCCTCCAGAACCTTACAGAATCCCACAGACTCCTACCAACCCCTGCGGGCACTTACACAACCCTACAGGTCCCTACGGAAATCTACGGGACTCTATGGGCCCCTAGGGAACCCTTCAGATTTCGATGGAACCCTATGAGGCCCTCTGGAACCCTACAGAATACTCCAGGACCCGACAGCACTCTACAAGACCCTTAGCAACACAACAGAACCTCACTAAAACCCTATGGGCTCCTACAGAACACTGCAGGTGCCTACGGAACCCTACAGACCCCTACGGAACCCTACAGACACCTGCGGGCACTTACGGAACCCTGCAGGCCCCTACGGAACCCTACAGGTCCATACAGAACCCCACAGGGCCCTACGGAACTTTACCAGCCACTACGGAACTCTACGGGCCCCTACGGAACCCTGCAGAACCCTCCGGAACCTTACAGAATCCCACAGACTCCTACAGACTTCTGCGGGCACTTACACAACCCTACAGGTCCCTACGGAAATCTACGGGACTCTATGGGCCCCTAGGGAACCCTACAGATTTCGATGGAACCCTACCAGCCCCTCTGGAACACTACAGAATACTCCAGGACCCGACAGCACTCTACAAGACCCTTAGCAACACAACGGAACCTCACTAAAACCCTATGGGCTCCTACAGAACACTGTAGGCGCCTACGGAAACCTACAGACCCCTACAGAATACTACCAGCCACTACAGAAAAATATGGCCCCTACGGAACTCTACGGAACCTGGCAGAAACACTGTGCGCCCCTACAGGCCCTTGCGGGCACTTGCAGAACTCTGCAGGAACCCACGGAACTTTATGGAACCCTACCAGCCCCTACGGAAGCCTAAAGACCCTTGCAAGCAGTTACGGAACGGTACAGGGCCCTAGGGAACTTTACCAGCCACTACGGAACTCTACGGGCCCCTACGGAACCCTGCAGAACCCTCCAGAACCTTACAGAATCCCACGGATTCCTACAGACTCCTGCGGGCACTTACTCAACCCTAGAGGACCCTACGGAACACTACTGGCTCCTGCGGTACTCCACAGGCCTCTAGGGAACCTACGAAGCTCTACGGAACCCTATGGATCCTTACGGAACAGTACGGGCCCCTTCAGACCTCTGCGGGCGCTTATGGAAACCTACAGGACCCTACCGAAACTGTACGAGACTCTACAGGCCCCTAGGGAACACCACAGGCCCCTACGGAACCCTACACAACCCTCCGGAAACATATGGCACCCTACAAGCTCCTACCAACCCCTGCGGGCACTTACATAACTCTACAGGCCCCTACGGAAATCTACGGGACTCTACAGGCCCCTAGGGAACCCTTCAGATTTCGACGGAACCCTACCAGCCCCTCTGGAACCCTACAGAATACTCCAGGACCCGACAGCACTCTACAAGACCCTTAGCAACACAACAGAACCTCACTAAAACCCTATGGGCTCCTACAGAACACTGCAGGTGCCTACGGAACCCTACAGACCCCTACGGAACCCTACAGACACCTGCGGGCACTTATGGAACCCTGCAGGCCCCTACGGAACCCTACAGGTCCATACAGAACCCCACAGGGCCCTACGGAACTTTACCAGCCACTACGGAACTCTACGGGTCCCTACGGAACCCTGCAGAACCCTCCAGAACCTTACAGAATCCCACAGATTCCTACCAACCCCTGCGGGCACTTACACAACCCTACAGGTCCCTACAGAAATCTACGGGACTCTATGGGCCCCTAGGGAACCCTTCAGATTTCGATGGAACCCTATGAGGCCCTCTGGAACCCTACAGAATACTCCAGGACCCGACAGCACTCTACAAGACCCTTAGCAACACAACGGAACCTCACTAAAACCCTATGGGCTCCTACAGAACACTGCAGGTGCCTACGGAACCCTACAGACCCCTACGGAACCCTACAGACACCTGCGGGCACTTACGGAACCCTGCAGGCCCCTACGGAACCCTACAGGTCCATACAGAACCCCACAGGGCCCTACGGAACTTTACCAGCCACTACGGAACTCTACGGGCCCCTACGGAACCCTGCAGAACCCTCTGGAACCTTACAGAATCCCACAGACTCCTACAGACTTCTGCGGGCACTTACACAACCCTACAGGTCCCTACGGAAATCTACGGGACTCTATGGGCCCCTAGGGAACCCTTCAGATTTCGACGGAACCCTACGAGCCCCTCTGGAACCCTACAGAATACTCCAGGACCCGACAGCACTCTACAAGACCCTTAGCAACACAACGGAACCTCACTAAAACCCTATGGGCTCCTACAGAACACTGCAGGTGCCTACGGAAACCTACAGACCCCTACAGAATACTACCAGCCACTACAGAAAAATATGGCCCCTACGGAACTCTACGGAACCTGGCAGAAACACTGTGCGCCCCTACAGGCCCTTGCGGGCACTTGCAGAACTCTGCAGGAACCCACGGAACTTTATGGAACCCTACCAGCCCCTACGGAAGCCTAAAGACCCTTGCAGGCAGTTACGGAACGGTACAGGGCCCTAGGGAACTTTACCAGCCACTACGGAACTCTACGGGCCCCTACGGAACCCTGCAGAACCCTCCAGAACCTTACAGAATCCCACGGATTCCTACAGACTCCTGCGGGCACTTACTCAACCCTAGAGGACCCTACGGAACACTACTGGCTCCTGCGGTACTCCACAGGCATCTAGGGAACCTACGAAGCTCTACGGAACCCTATGGATCCTTACGGAACAGTTCGGGCCCCTTCAGACCTCTGCGGGCGCTTATGGAAACCTACAGGACCCTACCGAAACTGTACGAGACTCTACAGGCCCCTAGGGAACACCACAGGCCCCTACGGAACCCTACACAACCCTCCGGAAACATATGGCACCCTACAAGCTCCTACCAACCCCTGCGGGCACTTACATAACTCTACAGGCCCCTACGGAAATCTACGGGACTCTACGGGCCCCTAGGGAACCCTTCAGATTTCGACGGAACCCTACCAGCCCCTCTGGAACCCTACAGAATACTCCAGGACCCGACAGCACTCTACAAGACCCTTAGCAACACAACAGAACCTCACTAAAACCCTATGGGCTCCTACAGAACACTGCAGGTGCCTACGGAACCCTACAGACCCCTACGGAACCCTACAGACACCTGCGGGCACTTATGGAACCCTGCAGGCCCCTACGGAACCCTACAGGTCCATACAGAACCCCACAGGGCCCTACGGAACTTTACCAGCCACTACGGAACTCTACGGGTCCCTACGGAACCCTGCAGAACCCTCCAGAACCTTACAGAATCCCACAGACTCCTACCAACCCCTGCGGGCACTTACACAACCCTACAGGTCCCTACGGAAATCTACGGGACTCTATGGGCCCCTAGGGAACCCTTCAGATTTCGATGGAACCCTATGAGGCCCTCTGGAACCCTACAGAATACTCCAGGACCCGACAGCACTCTACAAGACCCTTAGCAACACAACGGAACCTCACTAAAACCCTATGGGCTCCTACAGAACACTGCAGGTGCCTACGGCACCCTACAGACCCCTACGGAACCCTACAGACACCTGCGGGCACTTACGGAACCCTGCAGGCCCCTACGGAACCCTACAGGTCCATACAGAACCCCACAGGGCCCTACGGAACTTTACCAGCCACTACGGAACTCTACGGGCCCCTACGGAACCCTGCAGAACCCTCCGGAACCTTACAGAATCCCACGGATTCCTACAGACTCCTGCGGGCACTTACTCAACCCTAGAGGACCCTACGGAACACTACTGGCTCCTGCGGTACTCCACAGGCCTCTAGGGAACCTACGAAGCTCTACGGAACCCTATGGATCCTTACGGAACAGTTCGGGCCCCTTCAGACCTCTGCGGGCGCTTATGGAAACCTACAGGACCCTACCGAAACTGTACGAGACTCTACAGGCCCCTAGGGAACACCACAGGCCCCTACGGAACCCTACACAACCCTCCGGAAACATATGGCACCCTACAAGCTCCTACCAACCCCTGCGGGCACTTACATAACTCTACAGGCCCCTACGGAAATCTACGGGACTCTACAGGCCCCTAGGGAACCCTTCAGATTTCGACGGAACCCTACCAGCCCCTCTGGAACCCTACAGAATACTCCAGGACCCGACAGCACTCTACAAGACCCTTAGCAACACAACGGAACCTCACTAAAACCCTATGGGCTCCTACAGAACACTGCAGGTGCCTACGGAACCCTACAGACCCCTACGGAACCCTACAGACACCTGCGGGCACTTATGGAACCCTGCAGGCCCCTACGGAACCCTACAGGTCCATACAGAACCCCACAGGGCCCTACGGAACTTTACCAGCCACTACGGAACTCTACGGGTCCCTACGGAACCCTGCAGAACCCTCCAGAACCTTACAGAATCCCACAGACTCCTACCAACCCCTGCGGGCACTTACACAACCCTACAGGTCCCTACGGAAATCTACGGGACTCTATGGGCCCCTAGGGAACCCTTCAGATTTCGATGGAACCCTATGAGGCCCTCTGGAACCCTACAGAATACTCCAGGACCCGACAGCACTCTACAAGACCCTTAGCAACACAACGGAACCTCACTAAAACCCTATGGGCTCCTACAGAACACTGCAGGTGCCTACGGCACCCTACAGACCCCTACGGAACCCTACAGACACCTGCGGGCACTTACGGAACCCTGCAGGCCCCTACGGAACCCTACAGGTCCATACAGAACCCCACAGGGCCCTACGGAACTTTACCAGCCACTACGGAACTCTACGGGCCCCTACGGAACCCTGCAGAACCTTACAGAATCCCACGGATTCCTACAGACTCCTGCGGGCACTTACTCAACCCTAGAGGACCCTACGGAACACTGCCAGCTCCTATGGAAGGAACCCTACGGGCCCCTACAGAACACTACTGGCTCCTGCGGTACTCCAGAGGCCTCTAGGGAACCTACGAAGCTCTACGGAGCCCTATGGATCCTTATGGAACAGTACGGGCCCCTTCAGACATCTGCGGGCGCTTATGGAAACCTACAGGAACCTACGGAACTCTACGAGACTCTACAGGCCCCTAGGGAACACCACAGGCCCCTACGGAACCGTACGAGACTCTACAGGCCCCTAGGGAACACCACAGGCCACTACGGAACCCTACACAACCCTCTGAAAACTTATGGAACCCTATAAGCTCCTACCAACCCCTGCGAGCACTTACACAACCCTACAGGTCCCTACGGCAATCTACGGGACTCTACGGGCCCCTAGGGAACCCTACAGATTTCGACGGAACCCTACGAGCCCCTCTGGAACCCTACAGAATACTCCAGGACCCGACAGCACTCTACAAGACCCTTAGCAACACAACGGAACCTCACTAAAACCCTATGGGCTCCTACAGAACACTGTAGGTGCCTACAGAAACCTACAGACCCCTACAGAATACTACCAGCCACTACAGAAAAATATGGCCCCTACGGAACTCTACGGAACCTGGCAGAAACACTGTGCGCCCCTACAGGCCCTTGCGGGCACTTGCAGAACTCTGCAGGAACCCACGGAACTTTATGGAACCCTTCCAGCCCCTACGGAAGCCTAAAGACCCTTGCAGGCAGTTACGGAACGGTACAGGGCCCTAGGGAACTTTACCAGCCACTACGGAACTCTACGGGCCCCTACGGAACCCAGCAGAACCCTCCAGAACCTTACAGAATCCCACGGATTCCTACAGACTCCTGCGGGCACTTACTCAACCCTAGAGGACCCTACGGAACACTGCCAGCTCCTATGGAAGGATCCCTACGGGCCCCTACAGAACACTACTGGCTCCTGTGGTACTCCAGAGGCCTCTAGGGAACCTACGAAGCTCTACGGAACCCTATGGATCCTTACGGAACAGTTCGGGCCCCTTCAGACCTCTGTGGGCGCTTATGGAAACCTACAGGACCCTACGGAACTGTACGAGACTCTACAGGCCCCTAGGGAACACCACAGGCCCCTACGGAACCGTACGAGACTCTACAGGCCCCTAGGGAACACCACAGGCCCCTACGGAACCCTACACAACCCTCTGCAAACTTATGGAACCCTACAAGCTCCTACCAACCCCTGCGAGCACTTACACAACCCTACAGGTCCCTACGGCAATCTACGGGACTCTATGCGCCCCAAGGGAACCCTATAGATTTCGATGGAACCCTATGAGGCCCTCTGGAACCCTACAGAATACTCCAGGACCCGACAGCACTCTACAAGACCCTTAGCAACACAACAGAACCTCACTAAAACCCTATGGGCTCCTACAGAACACTGCAGGTGCCTACGGAACCCTACAGACCCCTACGGAACCCTACAGACACCTGCGGGCACTTACGGAACCCTGCAGGCCCCTACGGAACCCTACAGGTCCATACAGAACCCCACAGGGCCCTACGGAACTTTACCAGCCACTACGGAACTCTACGGGCCCCTACGGAACCCTGCAGAACCCTCCAGAACCTTACAGAATCCCACAGACTCCTACAGACTTCTGCGGGCACTTACACAACCCTACAGGTCCCTACGGAAATCTACAGGACTCTATGGGCCCCTAGGGAACCCTATAGATTTCGATGGAACCCTACGAGCCCCTCCTGAACCCTACAGAATACTCCAGGACCCGACAGCACTCTACAAGACCCTTAGCAACACAACGGAACCTCACTAAAACCCTATGGGCTCCTACAGAACACTGTAGGCGCCTACGGAACCCTACAGACCCCCTACAGAATACTACCATCCACTATAGAAAAATATGGCCCTTACGGAACTCTACGGAACCTGGCAGAAACACTGTGCGCCCCTACAGGCCCTTGCGGGCACTTGCAGAACTCTGCAGGAACCCACGGAACTTTATGGAACCCTACCAGCCCCTACGGAAGCCTAAAGACCCTTGCAGGCAGTTACGGAACGGTACAGGGCCCTAGGGAACTTTACCAGCCACTACGGAACTCTACGGGCCCCTACGGAACCCTGCAGAACCCTCCAGAACCTTACAGAATCCCACGGATTCCTACAGACTCCTGCGGGCACTTACTCAACCCTAGAGGACCCTACGGAACACTACTGGCTCCTGCGGTACTCCACAGGCCTCTAGGGAACCTACGAAGCTCTACGGAACCCTATGGATTCTTACGGAACAGTACGGGCCCCTTCAGACCTCTGCGGGCGCTTATGGAAACCTACAGGACCCTACCGAAACTGTACGAGACTCTACAGGCCCCTAGGGAACACCACAGGCCCCTACGGAACCCTACACAACCCTCCGGAAACATATGGCACCCTACAAGCTCCTACCAACCCCTGCGGGCACTTACATAACTCTACAGGCCCCTACGGAAATCTACGGGACTCTACAGGCCCCTAGGGAACCCTTCAGATTTCGACGGAACCCTACCAGCCCCTCTGGAACCCTACAGAATACTCCAGGACCCGACAGCACTCTACAAGACCCTTAGCAACACAACGGAACCTCACTAAAACCCTATGGGCTCCTACAGAACACTGCAGGTGCCTACGGAACCCTACAGACCCCTACGGAACCCTACAGACACCTGCGGGCACTTACGGAACCCTGCAGGCCCCTACGGAACCCTACAGGTCCATACAGAACCCCACAGGGCCCTACGGAACTTTACCAGCCACTACGGAACTCTACGGGCCCCTACGGAACCCTGCAGAACCCTCCGGAACCTTACAGAATCCCACAGACTCCTACAGACTTCTGCGGGCACTTACACAACCCTACAGGTCCCTACGGAAATCTACGGGACTCTATGGGCCCCTAGGGAACCCTACAGATTTCGACGGAACCCTACGAGCCCCTCTGGAACCCTACAGAATACTCCAGGACCCGACAGCACTCTACAAGACCCTTAGCAACACAACGGAACCTCACTAAAACCCTATGGGCTCCTACAGAACACTGCAGGTGCCTACGGAAACCTACAGACCCCTACAGAATACTACCAGCCACTACAGAAAAATATGGCCCCTACGGAACTCTACGGAACCTGGCAGAAACACTGTGCGCCCCTACAGGCCCTTGCGGGCACTTGCAGAACTCTGCAGGAACCCACGGAACTTTATGGAACCCTACCAGCCCCTACGGAAGCCTAAAGACCCTTGCAGGCAGTTACGGAACGGTACAGGGCCCTAGGGAACTTTACCAGCCACTACGGAACTCTACGGGCCCCTACGGAACCCTGCAGAACCCTCCAGAACCTTACAGAATCCCACGGATTCCTACAGACTCCTGCGGGCACTTACTCAACCCTAGAGGACCCTACGGAACACTACTGGCTCCTGCGGTACTCCAGAGGCCTCTAGGGAACCTACGAAGCTCTACGGAACCCTATGGATCCTTACGGAACAGTACGGGCCCCTTCAGACCTCTGCGGGCGCTTATGGAAACCTACAGGACCCTACCGAAACTGTACGAGACTCTACAGGCCCCTAGGGAACACCACAGGCCCCTACGGAACCCTACACAACCCTCCGGAAACATATGGCACCCTACAAGCTCCTACCAACCCCTGCGGGCACTTACATAACTCTACAGGCCCCTACGGAAATCTACGGGACTCTACAGGCCCCTAGGGAACCCTTCAGATTTCGACGGAACCCTACCAGCCCCTCTGGAACCCTACAGAATACTCCAGGACCCGACAGCACTCTACAAGACCCTTAGCAACACAACGGAACCTCACTAAAACCCTATGGGCTCCTACAGAACACTGCAGGTGCCTACGGAACCCTACAGACCCCTACGGAACCCTACAGACACCTGCGGGCACTTACGGAACCCTGCAGGCCCCTACGGAACCCTACAGGTCCATACAGAACCCCACAGGGCCCTACGGAACTTTACCAGCCACTACGGAACTCTACGGGCCCCTACGGAACCCTGCAGAACCCTCCGGAACCTTACAGAATCCCACAGACTCCTACAGACTTCTGCGGGCACTTACACAACCCTACAGGTCCCTACGGAAATCTACGGGACTCTATGGGCCCCTAGGGAACCCTACAGATTTCGATGGAACCCTACCAGCCCCTCTGGAACACTACAGAATACTCCAGGACCCGACAGCACTCTACAAGACCCTTAGCAACACAACGGAACCTCACTAAAACCCTATGGGCTCCTACAGAACACTGTAGGCGCCTACGGAAACCTACAGACCCCTACAGAATACTACCAGCCACTACAGAAAAATATGGCCCCTACGGAACTCTACGGAACCTGGCAGAAACACTGTGCGCCCCTACAGGCCCTTGCGGGCACTTGCAGAACTCTGCAGGAACCCACGGAACTTTATGGAACCCTACCAGCCCCTACGGAAGCCTAAAGACCCTTGCAAGCAGTTACGGAACGGTACAGGGCCCTAGGGAACTTTACCAGCCACTACGGAACTCTACGGGCCCCTACGGAACCCTGCAGAACCCTCCAGAACCTTACAGAATCCCACGGATTCCTACAGACTCCTGCGGGCACTTACTCAACCCTAGAGGACCCTACGGAACACTACTGGCTCCTGCGGTACTCCACAGGCCTCTAGGGAACCTACGAAGCTCTACGGAACCCTATGGATCCTTACGGAACAGTACGGGCCCCTTCAGACCTCTGCGGGCGCTTATGGAAACCTACAGGACCCTACCGAAACTGTACGAGACTCTACAGGCCCCTAGGGAACACCACAGGCCCCTACGGAACCCTACACAACCCACCGGAAACATATGGCACCCTACAAGCTCCTACCAACCCCTGCGGGCACTTACATAACTCTACAGGCCCCTACGGAAATCTACGGGACTCTACGGGCCCCTAGGGAACCCTTCAGATTTCGACGGAACCCTACCAGCCCCTCTGGAACCCTACAGAATACTCCAGGACCCGACAGCACTCTACAAGACCCTTAGCAACACAACAGAACCTCACTAAAACCCTATGGGCTCCTACAGAACACTGCATGTGCCTACGGAACCCTACAGACCCCTACGGAACCCTACAGACACCTGCGGGCACTTATGGAACCCTGCAGGCCCCTACGGAACCCTACAGGTCCCTACAGAACCCCACAGGGCCCTACGGAACTTTACCAGCCACTACGGAACTCTACGGGTCCCTACGGAACCCTGCAGAACCCTCCAGAACCTTACAGAATCCCACAGACTCCTACCAACCCCTGCGGGCACTTACACAACCCTACAGGTCCCTACGGAAATCTACGGGACTCTATGGGCCCCTAGGGAACCCTTCAGATTTCGATGGAACCCTATGAGGCCCTCTGGAACCCTACAGAATACTCCAGGACCCGACAGCACTCTACAAGACCCTTAGCAACACAACGGAACCTCACTAAAACCCTATGGGCTCCTACAGAACACTGCAGGTGCCTACGGCACCCTACAGACCCCTACGGAACCCTACAGACACCTGCGGGCACTTACGGAACCCTGCAGGCCCCTACGGAACCCTACAGGTCCATACAGAACCCCACAGGGCCCTACGGAACTTTACCAGCCACTACGGAACTCTACGGGCCCCTACGGAACCCTGCAGAACCCTCCGGAACCTTACAGAATCCCACAGACTCCTACAGACTTCTGCGGGCACTTACACAACCCTACAGGTCCCTACGGAAATCTACGGGACTCTATGGGCCCCTAGGGAACCCTACAGATTTCGACGGAACCCTACGAGCCCCTCTGGAACCCTACAGAATACTCCAGGACCCGACAGCACTCTACAAGACCCTTAGCAACACAACGGAACCTCACTAAAACCCTATGGGCTCCTACAGAACACTGCAGGTGCCTACGGAAACCTACAGACCCCTACAGAATACTACCAGCCACTACAGAAAAATATGGCCCCTACGGAACTCTACGGAACCTGGCAGAAACACTGTGCGCCCCTACAGGCCCTTGCGGGCACTTGCAGAACTCTGCAGGAACCCACGGAACTTTATGGAACCCTACCAGCCCCTACGGAAGCCTAAAGACCCTTGCAGGCAGTTACGGAACGGTACAGGGCCCTAGGGAACTTTACCAGCCACTACGGAACTCTACGGGCCCCTACGGAACCCTGCAGAACCTTACAGAATCCCACGGATTCCTACAGACTCCTGCGGGCACTTACTCAACCCTAGAGGACCCTACGGAACACTGCCAGCTCCTATGGAAGGAACCCTACGGGCCCCTACAGAACACTACTGGCTCCTGCGGTACTCCAGAGGCCTCTAGGGAACCTACGAAGCTCTACGGAGCCCTATGGATCCGTATGGAACAGTACGGGCCCCTTCAGACCTCTGCGGGCGCTTATGGAAACCTACAGGACCCTACGGAACTCTACGAGACTCTACAGGCCCCTAGGGAACACCACAGGCCACTACGGAACCCTACACAACCCTCTGAAAACTTATGGAACCCTATAAGCTCCTACCAACCCCTGCGAGCACTTACACAACCCTACAGGTCCCTACGGCAATCTACGGGACTCTATGCGCCCCTAGGGAACCCTATAGATTTCGATGGAACCCTACGAGCCCCTCCTGAACCCTACAGAATACTCCAGGACCCGACAGCACTCTACAAGACCCTTAGCAACACAACGGAACCTCACTAAAACCCTATGGGCTCCTACAGAACACTGTAGGCGCCTACGGAACCCTACAGACCCCTACAGAATACTACCAGCCACTATAGAAAAATATGGCCCTTACGGAACTCTACGGAACCTGGCAGAAACACTGTGCGCCCCTACAGGCCCTTGCGGGCACTTGCAGAACTCTGCAGGAACCCACGGAACTTTATGGAACCCTACCAGCCTCTACGGAAGCCTAAAGAACCTTGCAGGCAGTTACGGAACGGTACAGGGCCCTAGGGAACTTTACCAGCCACTACGGAACTCTACGGGCCCCTACGGAACCCTGCAGAACCCTCCGGAACCTTACAGAATCCCACGGATTCCTACAGACTCCTGCGGGCACTTACTCAACCCTAGAGGATCCTACGGAACACTGCCAGCTCCTATGGAAGGAACCCTACGGGCCCCTACAGAACACTACTGGCTCCTGCGGTACTCCAGAGGCCTCTAGGGAACCTACGAAGCTCTACGGAGCCCTATGGATTCTTACGGAACTGTACGAGCCCGTTCAGACCTCTGCGGGCAATTATGGAAACCTACAGGACCCTACCGAAACTGTACGAGACTCTACAGGCCCCTAGGGAACACCACAGGCCCCTACGGAACCCTACACAACCCTCTGAAAACTTATGGAACCCTACAAGCTCCTACCAACCCCTGCGAGCACTTACACAACCCTACAGGTCCCTACGGAAATCTACGGGACTCTATGGGCCCCTAGGGAACCCTATAGATTTCGATGGAACCCTACGAGCCCCTCTGGAACCCTACAGAATACTCCAGGACCCGACAGCACTCTACAAGACCCTTAGCAACACAACGGAACCTCACTAAAACCCTATGGGCTCCTACAGAACACTGCAGGTGCCTACGGAACCCTACAGACCCCTACGGAACCCTACAGACACCTGCGGGCACTTACGGAACCCTGCAGGCCCCTACGGAACCCTACAGGTCCATACAGAACCCCACAGGGCCCTACGGAACTTTACCAGCCACTACGGAACTCTACGGGCCCCTACGGAACCCTGCAGAACCCTCCAGAACCTTACAGAATCCCACAGACTCCTACAGACTTCTGCGGGCACTTACACAACCCTACAGGCCCCTACGGAAATCTACGGGACTCTACGGGCCCCTAGGGAACCCTTCAGATTTCGACGGAACCCTACCAGCCCCTCTGGAACCCTACAGAATACTCCAGGACCCGACAGCACTCTACAAGACCCTTAGCAACACAACGGAACCTCACTAAAACCCTATGGGCTCCTACAGAACACTGCAGGTGCCTACGGAAACCTTCAGACCCCTACAGAATACTACCAGCCACTACAGAAAAATATGGCCCCTACGGAACTCTACGGAACCTGGCAGAAACACTGTGCGCCCCTACAGGCCCTTGCGGGCACTTGCAGAACTCTGCAGGAACCCACGGAACTTTATGGAACCCTACCAGCCCCTACGGAAGCCTAAAGACCCTTGCAGGCAGTTACGGAACGGTACAGGGCCCTAGGGAACTTTACCAGCCACTACGGAACTCTACGGGCCCCTACGGAACCCTGCAGAACCCTCCAGAACCTTACAGAATCCCACGGATTCCTACAGACTCCTGCGGGCACTTACTCAACCCTAGAGGACCCTACGGAACACTACTGGCTCCTGCGGTACTCCACAGGCCTCTAGGGAACCTACGAAGCTCTACGGAACCCTATGGATCCTTACGGAACAGTATGGGCCCCTTCAGACCTCTGCGGGCGCTTATGGAAACCTACAGGACCCTACCGAAACTGTACGAGACTCTACAGGCCCCTAGGGAACACCACAGGCCCCTACGGAACCCTACACAACCCTCCGGAAACATATGGCACCCTACAAGCTCCTACCAACCCCTGCGGGCACTTACATAACTCTACAGGCCCCTACGGAAATCTACGGGACTCTACAGGCCCCTAGGGAACCCTTCAGATTTCGACGGAACCCTACCAGCCCCTCTGGAACCCTACAGAATACTCCAGGACCCGACAGCACTCTACAAGACCCTTAGCAACACAACAGAACCTCACTAAAACCCTATGGGCTCCTACAGAACACTGCATGTGCCTACGGAACCCTACAGACCCCTACGGAACCCTACAGACACCTGCGGGCACTTATGGAACCCTGCAGGCCCCTACGGAACCCTACAGGTCCCTACAGAACCCCACAGGGCCCTACGGAACTTTACCAGCCACTACGGAACTCTACGGGTCCCTACGGAACCCTGCAGAACCCTCCAGAACCTTACAGAATCCCACAGACTCCTACCAACCCCTGCGGGCACTTACACAACCCTACAGGTCCCTACGGAAATCTACGGGACTCTATGGGCCCCTAGGGAACCCTTCAGATTTCGATGGAACCCTATGAGGCCCTCTGGAACCCTACAGAATACTCCAGGACCCGACAGCACTCTACAAGACCCTTAGCAACACAACGGAACCTCACTAAAACCCTATGGGCTCCTACAGAACACTGCAGGTGCCTACGGAACCCTACAGACCCCTACGGAACCCTACAGACACCTGCGGGCACTTACGGAACCCTGCAGGCCCCTACGGAACCCTACAGGTCCATACAGAACCCCACAGGGCCCTACGGAACTTTACCAGCCACTACGGAACTCTACGGGCCCCTACGGAACCCTGCAGAACCCTCCGGAACCTTACAGAATCCCACAGACTCCTACAGACTTCTGCGGGCACTTACACAACCCTACAGGTCCCTACGGAAATCTACGGGACTCTATGGGCCCCTAGGGAACCCTACAGATTTCGATGGAACCCTACCAGCCCCTCTGGAACACTACAGAATACTCCAGGACCCGACAGCACTCTACAAGACCCTTAGCAACACAACGGAACCTCACTAAAACCCTATGGGCTCCTACAGAACACTGTAGGCGCCTACGGAAACCTACAGACCCCTACAGAATACTACCAGCCACTACAGAAAAATATGGCCCCTACGGAACTCTACGGAACCTGGCAGAAACACTGTGCGCCCCTACAGGCCCTTGCGGGCACTTGCAGAACTCTGCAGGAACCCACGGAACTTTATGGAACCCTACCAGCCCCTACGGAAGCCTAAAGACCCTTGCAAGCAGTTACGGAACGGTACAGGGCCCTAGGGAACTTTACCAGCCACTACGGAACTCTACGGGCCCCTACGGAACCCTGCAGAACCCTCCAGAACCTTACAGAATCCCACGGATTCCTACAGACTCCTGCGGGCACTTACTCAACCCTAGAGGACCCTACGGAACACTACTGGCTCCTGCGGTACTCCACAGGCCTCTAGGGAACCTACGAAGCTCTACGGAACCCTATGGATCCTTACGGAACAGTACGGGCCCCTTCAGACCTCTGCGGGCGCTTATGGAAACCTACAGGACCCTACCGAAACTGTACGAGACTCTACAGGCCCCTAGGGAACACCACAGGCCCCTACGGAACCCTACACAACCCACCGGAAACATATGGCACCCTACAAGCTCCTACCAACCCCTGCGGGCACTTACATAACTCTACAGGCCCCTACGGAAATCTACGGGACTCTACGGGCCCCTAGGGAACCCTTCAGATTTCGACGGAACCCTACCAGCCCCTCTGGAACCCTACAGAATACTCCAGGACCCGACAGCACTCTACAAGACCCTTAGCAACACAACAGAACCTCACTAAAACCCTATGGGCTCCTACAGAACACTGCATGTGCCTACGGAACCCTACAGACCCCTACGGAACCCTACAGACACCTGCGGGCACTTATGGAACCCTGCAGGCCCCTACGGAACCCTACAGGTCCCTACAGAACCCCACAGGGCCCTACGGAACTTTACCAGCCACTACGGAACTCTACGGGTCCCTACGGAACCCTGCAGAACCCTCCAGAACCTTACAGAATCCCACAGACTCCTACCAACCCCTGCGGGCACTTACACAACCCTACAGGTCCCTACGGAAATCTACGGGACTCTATGGGCCCCTAGGGAACCCTTCAGATTTCGATGGAACCCTATGAGGCCCTCTGGAACCCTACAGAATACTCCAGGACCCGACAGCACTCTACAAGACCCTTAGCAACACAACGGAACCTCACTAAAACCCTATGGGCTCCTACAGAACACTGCAGGTGCCTACGGAACCCTACAGACCCCTACGGAACCCTACAGACACCTGCGGGCACTTACGGAACCCTGCAGGCCCCTACGGAACCCTACAGGTCCATACAGAACCCCACAGGGCCCTACGGAACTTTACCAGCCACTACGGAACTCTACGGGCCCCTACGGAACCCTGCAGAACCCTCCGGAACCTTACAGAATCCCACAGACTCCTACAGACTTCTGCGGGCACTTACACAACCCTACAGGTCCCTACGGAAATCTACGGGACTCTATGGGCCCCTAGGGAACCCTACAGATTTCGATGGAACCCTACCAGCCCCTCTGGAACACTACAGAATACTCCAGGACCCGACAGCACTCTACAAGACCCTTAGCAACACAACGGAACCTCACTAAAACCCTATGGGCTCCTACAGAACACTGTAGGCGCCTACGGAAACCTACAGACCCCTACAGAATACTACCAGCCACTACAGAAAAATATGGCCCCTACGGAACTCTACGGAACCTGGCAGAAACACTGTGCGCCCCTACAGGCCCTTGCGGGCACTTGCAGAACTCTGCAGGAACCCACGGAACTTTATGGAACCCTACCAGCCCCTACGGAAGCCTAAAGACCCTTGCAAGCAGTTACGGAACGGTACAGGGCCCTAGGGAACTTTACCAGCCACTACGGAACTCTACGGGCCCCTACGGAACCCTGCAGAACCCTCCAGAACCTTACAGAATCCCACGGATTCCTACAGACTCCTGCGGGCACTTACTCAACCCTAGAGGACCCTACGGAACACTACTGGCTCCTGCGGTACTCCACAGGCCTCTAGGGAACCTACGAAGCTCTACGGAACCCTATGGATCCTTACGGAACAGTACGGGCCCCTTCAGACCTCTGCGGGCGCTTATGGAAACCTACAGGACCCTACCGAAACTGTACGAGACTCTACAGGCCCCTAGGGAACACCACAGGCCCCTACGGAACCCTACACAACCCTCCGGAAACATATGGCACCCTACAAGCTCCTACCAACCCCTGCGGGCACTTACATAACTCTACAGGCCCCTACGGAAATCTACGGGACTCTACAGGCCCCTAGGGAACCCTTCAGATTTCGACGGAACCCTACCAGCCCCTCTGGAACCCTACAGAATACTCCAGGACCCGACAGCACTCTACAAGACCCTTAGCAACACAACAGAACCTCACTAAAACCCTATGGGCTCCTACAGAACACTGCATGTGCCTACGGAACCCTACAGACCCCTACGGAACCCTACAGACACCTGCGGGCACTTATGGAACCCTGCAGGCCCCTACGGAACCCTACAGGTCCCTACAGAACCCCACAGGGCCCTACGGAACTTTACCAGCCACTACGGAACTCTACGGGTCCCTACGGAACCCTGCAGAACCCTCCAGAACCTTACAGAATCCCACAGACTCCTACCAACCCCTGCGGGCACTTACACAACCCTACAGGTCCCTACGGAAATCTACGGGACTCTATGGGCCCCTAGGGAACCCTTCAGATTTCGATGGAACCCTATGAGGCCCTCTGGAACCCTACAGAATACTCCAGGACCCGACAGCACTCTACAAGACCCTTAGCAACACAACGGAACCTCACTAAAACCCTATGGGCTCCTACAGAACACTGCAGGTGCCTACGGAACCCTACAGACCCCTACGGAACCCTACAGACACCTGCGGGCACTTACGGAACCCTGCAGGCCCCTACGGAACCCTACAGGTCCATACAGAACCCCACAGGGCCCTACGGAACTTTACCAGCCACTACGGAACTCTACGGGCCCCTACGGAACCCTGCAGAACCCTCCGGAACCTTACAGAATCCCACAGACTCCTACAGACTTCTGCGGGCACTTACACAACCCTATAGGTCCCTACGGAAATCTACGGGACTCTATGGGCCCCTAGGGAACCCTACAGATTTCGATGGAACCCTACCAGCCCCTCTGGAACACTACAGAATACTCCAGGACCCGACAGCACTCTACAAGACCCTTAGCAACACAACGGAACCTCACTAAAACCCTATGGGCTCCTACAGAACACTGTAGGCGCCTACGGAAACCTACAGACCCCTACAGAATACTACCAGCCACTACAGAAAAATATGGCCCCTACGGAACTCTACGGAACCTGGCAGAAACACTGTGCGCCCCTACAGGCCCTTGCGGGCACTTGCAGAACTCTGCAGGAACCCACGGAACTTTATGGAACCCTACCAGCCCCTACGGAAGCCTAAAGACCCTTGCAAGCAGTTACGGAACGGTACAGGGCCCTAGGGAACTTTACCAGCCACTACGGAACTCTACGGGCCCCTACGGAACCCTGCAGAACCCTCCAGAACCTTACAGAATCCCACGGATTCCTACAGACTCCTGCGGGCACTTACTCAACCCTAGAGGACCCTACGGAACACTACTGGCTCCTGCGGTACTCCACAGGCCTCTAGGGAACCTACGAAGCTCTACGGAACCCTATGGATCCTTACGGAACAGTACGGGCCCCTTCAGACCTCTGCGGGCGCTTATGGAAACCTACAGGACCCTACCGAAACTGTACGAGACTCTACAGGCCCCTAGGGAACACCACAGGCCCCTACGGAACCCTACACAACCCTCCGGAAACATATGGCACCCTACAAGCTCCTACCAACCCCTGCGGGCACTTACATAACTCTACAGGCCCCTACGGAAATCTACGGGACTCTACAGGCCCCTAGGGAACCCTTCAGATTTCGACGGAACCCTACCAGCCCCTCTGGAACCCTACAGAATACTCCAGGACCCGACAGCACTCTACAAGACCCTTAGCAACACAACAGAACCTCACTAAAACCCTATGGGCTCCTACAGAACACTGCAGGTGCCTACGGAACCCTACAGACCCCTACGGAACCCTACAGACACCTGCGGGCACTTATGGAACCCTGCAGGCCCCTACGGAACCCTACAGGTCCATACAGAACCCCACAGGGCCCTACGGAACTTTACCAGCCACTACGGAACTCTACGGGTCCCTACGGAACCCTGCAGAACCCTCCAGAACCCTTACAGAATCCCACAGACTCCTACCAACCCCTGCGGGCACTTACACAACCCTACAGGTCCCTACAGAAAATCTACGGGACTCTATGGGCCCCTAGGGAACCCTTCAGATTTCGATGGAACCCTATGAGGCCCTCTGGAACCCTACAGAATACTCCAGGACCCGACAGCACTCTACAAGACCCTTAGCAACACAACGGAACCTCACTAAAACCCTATGGGCTCCTACAGAACACTGCAGGTGCCTACGGAACCCCTACAGACCCCTACGGAACCCTACAGACACCTGCGGGCACTTACGGAACCCTGCAGGCCCCTACGGAACCCTACAGGTCCATACAGAACCCCACAGGGCCCTACGGAACTTTACCAGCCACTACGGAACTCTACGGGCCCCTACGGAACCCTGCAGAACCCTCTGGAACCTTACAGAATCCCACAGACTCCTACAGACTTCTGCGGGCACTTACACAACCCTACAGGTCCCTACGGAAATCTACGGGGACTCTATGGGCCCCTAGGGAACCCTACAGATTTCGACGGAACCCTACGAGCCCCTCTGGAACCCTACAGAATACTCCAGGACCCGACAGCACTCTACAAGACCCTTAGCAACACAACGGAACCTCACTAAAACCCTATGGGCTCCTACAGAACACTGCAGGTGCCTACGGAAACCTACAGACCCCTACAGAATACTACCAGCCACTACAGAAAAAATATGGCCCCTACGGAACTCTACGGAACCTGGCAGAAACACTGTGCGCCCCTACAGGCCCTTGCGGGCACTTGCAGAACTCTGCAGGAACCCACGGAACTTTATGGAACCCTACCAGCCCCTACGGAAGCCTAAAGACCCTTGCAGGCAGTTACGGAACGGTACAGGGCCCTAGGGAACTTTACCAGCCACTACGGAACTCTACGGGCCCCTACGGAACCCCTGCAGAACCCTCCAGAACCTTACAGAATCCCACGGATTCCTACAGACTCCTGCGGGCACTTACTCAACCCTAGAGGACCCTACGGAACACTACTGGCTCCTGCGGTACTCCAGAGGCCTCTAGGGAACCTACGAAGCTCTACGGAACCCTATGGATCCTTACGGAACAGTTCGGGCCCCTTCAGACCTCTGCGGGCGCTTATGGAAACCTACAGGACCCTACCGAAACTGTACGAGACCTCTACAGGCCCCTAGGGAACACCACAGGCCCCTACGGAACCCTACACAACCCTCCGGAAACATATGGCACCCTACAAGCTCCTACCAACCCCTGCGGGCACTTACATAACTCTACAGGCCCCTACGGAAATCTACGGGACTCTACGGGCCCCTAGGGAACCCTTCAGATTTCGACGGAACCCTACCAGCCCCTCTGGAACCCTACAGAATACTCCAGGACCCGACAGCACTCTACAAGACCCTTAGCAACACAACAGAACCTCACTAAAACCCTATGGGCTCCTACAGAACACTGCAGGTGCCTACGGAACCCTACAGACCCCTACGGAACCCTACAGACACCTGCGGGCACTTATGGAACCCTGCAGGCCCCTACGGAACCCTACAGGTCCATACAGAACCCCACAGGGCCCTACGGAACTTTACCAGCCACTACGGAACTCTACGGGTCCCTACGGAACCCTGCAGAACCCTCCAGAACCTTACAGAATCCCACAGACTCCTACCAACCCCTGCGGGCACTTACACAACCCTACAGGTCCCTACAGAAATCTACGGGACTCTATGGGCCCCTAGGGAACCCTTCAGATTTCGATGGAACCCTATGAGGCCCTCTGGAACCCTACAGAATACTCCAGGACCCGACAGCACTCTACAAGACCCTTAGCAACACAACGGAACCTCACTAAAACCCTATGGGCTCCTACAGAACACTGCAGGTGCCTACGGCACCCTACAGACCCCTACGGAACCCTACAGACACCTGCGGGCACTTACGGAACCCTGCAGGCCCCTACGGAACCCTACAGGTCCATACAGAACCCCACAGGGCCCTACGGAACTTTACCAGCCACTACGGAACTCTACGGGCCCCTACGGAACCCTGCAGAACCCTCCGGAACCTTACAGAATCCCACAGACTCCTACAGACTTCTGCGGGCACTTACACAACCCTACAGGTCCCTACGGAAATCTACGGGACTCTATGGGCCCCTAGGGAACCCTTCAGATTTCGACGGAACCCTACGAGCCCCTCTGGAACCCTACAGAATACTCCAGGACCCGACAGCACTCTACAAGACCCTTAGCAACACAACGGAACCTCACTAAAACCCTATGGGCTCCTACAGAACACTGCAGGTGCCTACGGAAACCTACAGACCCCTACAGAATACTACCAGCCACTACAGAAAAAATATGGCCCCTACGGAACTCTACGGAACCTGGCAGAAACACTGTGCGCCCCTACAGGCCCTTGCGGGCACTTGCAGAACTCTGCAGGAACCCACGGAACTTTATGGAACCCTACCAGCCCCTACGGAAGCCTAAAGACCCTTGCAGGCAGTTACGGAACGGTACAGGGCCCTAGGGAACTTTACCAGCCACTACGGAACTCTACGGGCCCCTACGGAACCCTGCAGAACCCTCCAGAACCTTACAGAATCCCACGGATTCCTACAGACTCCTGCGGGCACTTACTCAACCCTAGAGGACCCTACGGAACACTACTGGCTCCTGCGGTACTCCACAGGCCTCTAGGGAACCTACGAAGCTCTACGGAACCCTATGGATCCTTACGGAACAGTTCGGGCCCCTTCAGACCTCTGCGGGCGCTTATGGAAACCTACAGGACCCTACCGAAACTGTACGAGACTCTACAGGCCCCTAGGGAACACCACAGGCCCCTACGGAACCCTACACAACCCTCCGGAAACATATGGCACCCTACAAGCTCCTACCAACCCCTGCGGGCACTTACATAACTCTACAGGCCCCTACGGAAATCTACGGGACTCTACGGGCCCCTAGGGAACCCTTCAGATTTCGACGGAACCCTACCAGCCCCTCTGGAACCCTACAGAATACTCCAGGACCCGACAGCACTCTACAAGACCCTTAGCAACACAACAGAACCTCACTAAAACCCTATGGGCTCCTACAGAACACTGCAGGTGCCTACGGAACCCTACAGACCCCTACGGAACCCTACAGACACCTGCGGGCACTTATGGAACCCTGCAGGCCCCTACGGAACCCTACAGGTCCATACAGAACCCCACAGGGCCCTACGGAACTTTACCAGCCACTACGGAACTCTACGGGTCCCTACGGAACCCTGCAGAACCCTCCAGAACCTTACAGAATCCCACAGACTCCTACCAACCCCTGCGGGCACTTACACAACCCTACAGGTCCCTACGGAAATCTACGGGACTCTATGGGCCCCTAGGGAACCCTTCAGATTTCGATGGAACCCTATGAGGCCCTCTGGAACCCTACAGAATACTCCAGGACCCGACAGCACTCTACAAGACCCTTAGCAACACAACGGAACCTCACTAAAACCCTATGGGCTCCTACAGAACACTGCAGGTGCCTACGGCACCCTACAGACCCCTACGGAACCCTACAGACACCTGCGGGCACTTACGGAACCCTGCAGGCCCCTACGGAACCCTACAGGTCCATACAGAACCCCACAGGGCCCTACGGAACTTTACCAGCCACTACGGAACTCTACGGGCCCCTACGGAACCCTGCAGAACCCTCCGGAACCTTACAGAATCCCACAGACTCCTACAGACTTCTGCGGGCACTTACACAACCCTACAGGTCCCTACGGAAATCTACGGGACTCTATGGGCCCCTAGGGAACCCTACAGATTTCGACGGAACCCTACGAGCCCCTCTGGAACCCTACAGAATACTCCAGGACCCGACAGCACTCTACAAGACCCTTAGCAACACAACGGAACCTCACTAAAACCCTATGGGCTCCTACAGAACACTGCAGGTGCCTACGGAAACCTACAGACCCCTACAGAATACTACCAGCCACTACAGAAAAATATGGCCCCTACGGAATTCTACGGAACCTGGCAGAAACACTGTGCGCCCCTACAGGCCCTTGCGGGCACTTGCAGAACTCTGCAGGAACCCACGGAACTTTATGGAACCCTACCAGCCCCTACGGAAGCCTAAAGACCCTTGCAGGCAGTTACGGAACGGTACAGGGCCCTAGGGAACTTTACCAGCCACTACGGAACTCTACGGGCCCCTACGGAACCCTGCAGAACCCTCCAGAACCTTACAGAATCCCACGGATTCCTACAGACTCCTGCGGGCACTTACTCAACCCTAGAGGACCCTACGGAACACTACTGGCTCCTGCGGTACTCCAGAGGCCTCTAGGGAACCTACGAAGCTCTACGGAACCCTATGGATCCTTACGGAACAGTTCGGGCCCCTTCAGACCTCTGCGGGCGCTTATGGAAACCTACAGGACCCTACCGAAACTGTACGAGACTCTACAGGCCCCTAGGGAACACCACAGGCCCCTACGGAACCCTACACAACCCTCCGGAAACATATGGCACCCTACAAGCTCCTACCAACCCCTGCGGGCACTTACATAACTCTACAGGCCCCTACGGAAATCTACGGGACTCTACGGGCCCCTAGGGAACCCTTCAGATTTCGACGGAACCCTACCAGCCCCTCTGGAACCCTACAGAATACTCCAGGACCCGACAGCACTCTACAAGACCCTTAGCAACACAACAGAACCTCACTAAAACCCTATGGGCTCCTACAGAACACTGCAGGTGCCTACGGCACCCTACAGACCCCTACGGAACCCTACAGACACCTGCGGGCACTTACGGAACCCTGCAGGCCCCTACGGAACCCTACAGGTCCATACAGAACCCCACAGGGCCCTACGGAACTTTACCAGCCACTACGGAACTCTACGGGTCCCTACGGAACCCTGCAGAACCCTCCAGAACCTTACAGAATCCCACAGACTCCTACCAACCCCTGCGGGCACTTACACAACCCTACAGGTCCCTACGGAAATCTACGGGACTCTATGGGCCCCTAGGGAACCCTTCAGATTTCGATGGAACCCTATGAGGCCCTCTGGAACCCTACAGAATACTCCAGGACCCGACAGCACTCTACAAGACCCTTAGCAACACAACGGAACCTCACTAAAACCCTATGGGCTCCTACAGAACACTGCAGGTGCCTACGGAACCCTACAGACCCCTACGGAACCCTACAGACACCTGCGGGCACTTACGGAACCCTGCAGGCCCCTACGGAACCCTACAGGTCCATACAGAACCCCACAGGGCCCTACGGAACTTTACCAGCCACTACGGAACTCTACGGGCCCCTACGGAACCCTGCAGAACCCTCCGGAACCTTACAGAATCCCACAGACTCCTACAGACTTC
This sequence comes from Numenius arquata, assembly GCF_964106895.1. Classification (NCBI taxonomy): domain Eukaryota; kingdom Metazoa; phylum Chordata; class Aves; order Charadriiformes; family Scolopacidae; genus Numenius; species Numenius arquata. The sequence continues at coordinate 151,145 of NW_027415329.1, forward strand.
TGCGGGCACTTACACAACCCTACAGGTCCCTACGGAAATCTACGGGACTCTATGGGCCCCTAGGGAACCCTACAGATTTCGACGGAACCCTACGAGCCCCTCTGGAACCCTACAGAATACTCCAGGACCCGACAGCACTCTACAAGACCCTTAGCAACACAACGGAACCTCACTAAAACCCTATGGGCTCCTACAGAACACTGCAGGTGCCTACGGAAACCTACAGACCCCTACAGAATACTACCAGCCACTACAGAAAAATATGGCCCCTACGGAACTCTACGGAACCTGGCAGAAACACTGTGCGCCCCTACAGGCCCTTGCGGGCACTTGCAGAACTCTGCAGGAACCCACGGAACTTTATGGAACCCTACCAGCCCCTACGGAAGCCTAAAGACCCTTGCAGGCAGTTACGGAACGGTACAGGGCCCTAGGGAACTTTACCAGCCACTACGGAACTCTACGGGCCCCTACGGAACCCTGCAGAACCCTCCAGAACCTTACAGAATCCCACGGATTCCTACAGACTCCTGCGGGCACTTACTCAACCCTAGAGGACCCTACGGAACACTACTGGCTCCTGCGGTACTCCACAGGCCTCTAGGGAACCTACGAAGCTCTACGGAACCCTATGGATCCTTACGGAACAGTTCGGGCCCCTTCAGACCTCTGCGGGCGCTTATGGAAACCTACAGGACCCCTACCGAAACTGTACGAGACTCTACAGGCCCCTAGGGAACACCACAGGCCCCTACGGAACCCTACACAACCCTCCGGAAACATATGGCACCCTACAAGCTCCTACCAACCCCTGCGGGCACTTACATAACTCTACAGGCCCCTACGGAAATCTACGGGACTCTACAGGCCCCTAGGGAACCCTTCAGATTTCGACGGAACCCCTACCAGCCCCTCTGGAACCCTACAGAATACTCCAGGACCCGACAGCACTCTACAAGACCCTTAGCAACACAACGGAACCTCACTAAAACCCTATGGGCTCCTACAGAACACTGCAGGTGCCTACGGAACCCTACAGACCCCTACGGAACCCTACAGACACCTGCGGGCACTTATGGAACCCTGCAGGCCCCTACGGAACCCTACAGGTCCATACAGAACCCCACAGGGCCCTACGGAACTTTACCAGCCACTACGGAACTCTACGGGTCCCTACGGAACCCTGCAGAACCCTCCAGAACCTTACAGAATCCCACAGACTCCTACCAACCCCTGCGGGCACTTACACAACCCTACAGGTCCCTACGGAAATCTACGGGACTCTATGGGCCCCTAGGGAACCCTTCAGATTTCGATGGAACCCTATGAGGCCCTCTGGAACCCTACAGAATACTCCAGGACCCGACAGCACTCTACAAGACCCTTAGCAACACAACGGAACCTCACTAAAACCCTATGGGCTCCTACAGAACACTGCAGGTGCCTACGGCACCCTACAGACCCCTACGGAACCCTACAGACACCTGCGGGCACTTACGGAACCCTGCAGGCCCCTACGGAACCCTACAGGTCCATACAGAACCCCACAGGGCCCTACGGAACTTTACCAGCCACTACGGAACTCTACGGGCCCCTACGGAACCCTGCAGAACCTTACAGAATCCCACGGATTCCTACAGACTCCTGCGGGCACTTACTCAACCCTAGAGGACCCTACGGAACACTGCCAGCTCCTATGGAAGGAACCCTACGGGCCCCTACAGAACACTACTGGCTCCTGCGGTACTCCAGAGGCCTCTAGGGAACCTACGAAGCTCTACGGAGCCCTATGGATCCTTATGGAACAGTACGGGCCCCTTCAGACATCTGCGGGCGCTTATGGAAACCTACAGGAACCTACGGAACTCTACGAGACTCTACAGGCCCCTAGGGAACACCACAGGCCCCTACGGAACCGTACGAGACTCTACAGGCCCTTAGGGAACACCACAGGCCACTACGGAACCCTACACAACCCTCTGAAAACTTATGGAACCCTATAAGCTCCTACCAACCCCTGCGAGCACTTACACAACCCTACAGGTCCCTACGGCAATCTACGGGACTCTACGGGCCCCTAGGGAACCCTACAGATTTCGACGGAACCCTACGAGCCCCTCTGGAACCCTACAGAATACTCCAGGACCCGACAGCACTCTACAAGACCCTTAGCAACACAACGGAACCTCACTAAAACCCTATGGGCTCCTACACAACACTGTAGGTGCCTACAGAAACCTACAGACCCCTACAGAATACTACCAGCCACTACAGAAAAATATGGCCCCTACGGAACTCTACGGAACCTGGCAGAAACACTGTGCGCCCCTACAGGCCCTTGCGGGCACTTGCAGAACTCTGCAGGAACCCACGGAACTTTATGGAACCCTTCCAGCCCCTACGGAAGCCTAAAGACCCTTGCAGGCAGTTACGGAACGGTACAGGGCCCTAGGGAACTTTACCAGCCACTACGGAACTCTACGGGCCCCTACGGAACCCTGCAGAACCCTCCAGAACCTTACAGAATCCCACGGATTCCTACAGACTCCTGCGGGCACTTACTCAACCCTAGAGGACCCTACGGAACACTGCCAGCTCCTATGGAAGGATCCCTACGGGCCCCTACAGAACACTACTGGCTCCTGTGGTACTCCAGAGGCCTCTAGGGAACCTACGAAGCTCTACGGAACCCTATGGATCCTTACGGAACAGTTCGGGCCCCTTCAGACCTCTGTGGGCGCTTATGGAAACCTACAGGACCCTACGGAACTGTACGAGACTCTACAGGCCCCTAGGGAACACCACAGGCCCCTACGGAACCGTACGAGACTCTACAGGCCCCTAGGGAACACCACAGGCCCCTACGGAACCCTACACAACCCTCTGCAAACTTATGGAACCCTACAAGCTCCTACCAACCCCTGCGAGCACTTACACAACCCTACAGGTCCCTACGGCAATCTACGGGACTCTATGCGCCCCAAGGGAACCCTATAGATTTCGATGGAACCCTATGAGGCCCTCTGGAACCCTACAGAATACTCCAGGACCCGACAGCACTCTACAAGACCCTTAGCAACACAACAGAACCTCACTAAAACCCTATGGGCTCCTACAGAACACTGCAGGTGCCTACGGAACCCTACAGACCCCTACGGAACCCTACAGACACCTGCGGGCACTTACGGAACCCTGCAGGCCCCTACGGAACCCTACAGGTCCATACAGAACCCCACAGGGCCCTACGGAACTTTACCAGCCACTACGGAACTCTACGGGCCCCTACGGAACCCTGCAGAACCCTCCAGAACCTTACAGAATCCCACAGACTCCTACAGACTTCTGCGGGCACTTACACAACCCTACAGGTCCCTACGGAAATCTACAGGACTCTATGGGCCCCTAGGGAACCCTATAGATTTCGATGGAACCCTACGAGCCCCTCCTGAACCCTACAGAATACTCCAGGACCCGACAGCACTCTACAAGACCCTTAGCAACACAACGGAACCTCACTAAAACCCTATGGGCTCCTACAGAACACTGTAGGCGCCTACGGAACCCTACAGACCCCTATAGAATACTACCATCCACTATAGAAAAATATGGCCCTTACGGAACTCTACGGAACCTGGCAGAAACACTGTGCGCCCCTACAGGCCCTTGCGGGCACTTGCAGAACTCTGCAGGAACCCACGGAACTTTATGGAACCCTACCAGCCCCTACGGAAGCCTAAAGACCCTTGCAGGCAGTTACGGAACGGTACAGGGCCCTAGGGAACTTTACCAGCCACTACGGAACTCTACGGGCCCCTACGGAACCCTGCAGAACCCTCCAGAACCTTACAGAATCCCACGGATTCCTACAGACTCCTGCGGGCACTTACTCAACCCTAGAGGACCCTACGGAACACTACTGGCTCCTGCGGTACTCCACAGGCCTCTAGGGAACCTACGAAGCTCTACGGAACCCTATGGATTCTTACGGAACAGTACGGGCCCCTTCAGACCTCTGCGGGCGCTTATGGAAACCTACAGGACCCTACCGAAACTGTACGAGACTCTACAGGCCCCTAGGGAACACCACAGGCCCCTACGGAACCCTACACAACCCTCCGGAAACATATGGCACCCTACAAGCTCCTACCAACCCCTGCGGGCACTTACATAACTCTACAGGCCCCTACGGAAATCTACGGGACTCTACAGGCCCCTAGGGAACCCTTCAGATTTCGACGGAACCCTACCAGCCCCTCTGGAACCCTACAGAATACTCCAGGACCCGACAGCACTCTACAAGACCCTTAGCAACACAACGGAACCTCACTAAAACCCTATGGGCTCCTACAGAACACTGCAGGTGCCTACGGAACCCTACAGACCCCTACGGAACCCTACAGACACCTGCGGGCACTTACGGAACCCTGCAGGCCCCTACGGAACCCTACAGGTCCATACAGAACCCCACAGGGCCCTACGGAACTTTACCAGCCACTACGGAACTCTACGGGCCCCTACGGAACCCTGCAGAACCCTCCGGAACCTTACAGAATCCCACAGACTCCTACAGACTTCTGCGGGCACTTACACAACCCTACAGGTCCCTACGGAAATCTACGGGACTCTATGGGCCCCTAGGGAACCCTACAGATTTCGACGGAACCCTACGAGCCCCTCTGGAACCCTACAGAATACTCCAGGACCCGACAGCACTCTACAAGACCCTTAGCAACACAACGGAACCTCACTAAAACCCTATGGGCTCCTACAGAACACTGCAGGTGCCTACGGAAACCTACAGACCCCTACAGAATACTACCAGCCACTACAGAAAAATATGGCCCCTACGGAACTCTACGGAACCTGGCAGAAACACTGTGCGCCCCTACAGGCCCTTGCGGGCACTTGCAGAACTCTGCAGGAACCCACGGAACTTTATGGAACCCTACCAGCCCCTACGGAAGCCTAAAGACCCTTGCAGGCAGTTACGGAACGGTACAGGGCCCTAGGGAACTTTACCAGCCACTACGGAACTCTACGGGCCCCTACGGAACCCTGCAGAACCCTCCAGAACCTTACAGAATCCCACGGATTCCTACAGACTCCTGCGGGCACTTACTCAACCCTAGAGGACCCTACGGAACACTACTGGCTCCTGCGGTACTCCAGAGGCCTCTAGGGAACCTACGAAGCTCTACGGAACCCTATGGATCCTTACGGAACAGTACGGGCCCCTTCAGACCTCTGCGGGCGCTTATGGAAACCTACAGGACCCTACCGAAACTGTACGAGACTCTACAGGCCCCTAGGGAACACCACAGGCCCCTACGGAACCCTACACAACCCTCCGGAAACATATGGCACCCTACAAGCTCCTACCAACCCCTGCGGGCACTTACATAACTCTACAGGCCCCTACGGAAATCTACGGGACTCTACAGGCCCCTAGGGAACCCTTCAGATTTCGACGGAACCCTACCAGCCCCTCTGGAACCCTACAGAATACTCCAGGACCCGACAGCACTCTACAAGACCCTTAGCAACACAACGGAACCTCACTAAAACCCTATGGGCTCCTACAGAACACTGCAGGTGCCTACGGAACCCTACAGACCCCTACGGAACCCTACAGACACCTGCGGGCACTTACGGAACCCTGCAGGCCCCTACGGAACCCTACAGGTCCATACAGAACCCCACAGGGCCCTACGGAACTTTACCAGCCACTACGGAACTCTACGGGCCCCTACGGAACCCTGCAGAACCCTCCGGAACCTTACAGAATCCCACAGACTCCTACAGACTTCTGCGGGCACTTACACAACCCTACAGGTCCCTACGGAAATCTACGGGACTCTATGGGCCCCTAGGGAACCCTACAGATTTCGACGGAACCCTACGAGCCCCTCTGGAACCCTACAGAATACTCCAGGACCCGACAGCACTCTACAAGACCCTTAGCAACACAACGGAACCTCACTAAAACCCTATGGGCTCCTACAGAACACTGCAGGTGCCTACGGAAACCTACAGACCCCTACAGAATACTACCAGCCACTACAGAAAAATATGGCCCCTACGGAACTCTACGGAACCTGGCAGAAACACTGTGCGCCCCTACAGGCCCTTGCGGGCACTTGCAGAACTCTGCAGGAACCCACGGAACTTTATGGAACCCTACCAGCCCCTACGGAAGCCTAAAGACCCTTGCAGGCAGTTACGGAACGGTACAGGGCCCTAGGGAACTTTACCAGCCACTACGGAACTCTACGGGCCCCTACGGAACCCTGCAGAACCCTCCAGAACCTTACAGAATCCCACGGATTCCTACAGACTCCTGCGGGCACTTACTCAACCCTAGAGGACCCTACGGAACACTACTGGCTCCTGCGGTACTCCAGAGGCCTCTAGGGAACCTACGAAGCTCTACGGAACCCTATGGATCCTTACGGAACAGTACGGGCCCCTTCAGACCTCTGCGGGCGCTTATGGAAACCTACAGGACCCTACCGAAACTGTACGAGACTCTACAGGCCCCTAGGGAACACCACAGGCCCCTACGGAACCCTACACAACCCTCCGGAAACATATGGCACCCTACAAGCTCCTACCAACCCCTGCGGGCACTTACATAACTCTACAGGCCCCTACGGAAATCTACGGGACTCTACAGGCCCCTAGGGAACCCTTCAGATTTCGACGGAACCCTACCAGCCCCTCTGGAACCCTACAGAATACTCCAGGACCCGACAGCACTCTACAAGACCCTTAGCAACACAACAGAACCTCACTAAAACCCTATGGGCTCCTACAGAACACTGCAGGTGCCTACGGAACCCTACAGACCCCTACGGAACCCTACAGACACCTGCGGGCACTTATGGAACCCTGCAGGCCCCTACGGAACCCTACAGGTCCCTACAGAACCCCACAGGGCCCTACGGAACTTTACCAGCCACTACGGAACTCTACGGGTCCCTACGGAACCCTGCAGAACCCTCCAGAACCTTACAGAATCCCACAGACTCCTACCAACCCCTGCGGGCACTTACACAACCCTACAGGTCCCTACGGAAATCTACGGGACTCTATGGGCCCCTAGGGAACCCTTCAGATTTCGATGGAACCCTATGAGGCCCTCTGGAACCCTACAGAATACTCCAGGACCCGACAGCACTCTACAAGACCCTTAGCAACACAACGGAACCTCACTAAAACCCTATGGGCTCCTACAGAACACTGCAGGTGCCTACGGCACCCTACAGACCCCTACGGAACCCTACAGACACCTGCGGGCACTTACGGAACCCTGCAGGCCCCTACGGAACCCTACAGGTCCATACAGAACCCCACAGGGCCCTACGGAACTTTACCAGCCACTACGGAACTCTACGGGCCCCTACGGAACCCTGCAGAACCCTCCGGAACCTTACAGAATCCCACAGACTCCTACAGACTTCTGCGGGCACTTACACAACCCTACAGGTCCCTACGGAAATCTACGGGACTCTATGGGCCCCTAGGGAACCCTACAGATTTCGACGGAACCCTACGAGCCCCTCTGGAACCCTACAGAATACTCCAGGACCCGACAGCACTCTACAAGACCCTTAGCAACACAACGGAACCTCACTAAAACCCTATGGGCTCCTACAGAACACTGCAGGTGCCTACGGAAACCTACAGACCCCTACAGAATACTACCAGCCACTACAGAAAAATATGGCCCCTACGGAACTCTACGGAACCTGGCAGAAACACTGTGCGCCCCTACAGGCCCTTGCGGGCACTTGCAGAACTCTGCAGGAACCCACGGAACTTTATGGAACCCTACCAGCCCCTACGGAAGCCTAAAGACCCTTGCAGGCAGTTACGGAACGGTACAGGGCCCTAGGGAACTTTACCAGCCACTACGGAACTCTACGGGCCCCTACGGAACCCTGCAGAACCTTACAGAATCCCACGGATTCCTACAGACTCCTGCGGGCACTTACTCAACCCTAGAGGACCCTACGGAACACTGCCAGCTCCTATGGAAGGAACCCTACGGGCCCCTACAGAACACTACTGGCTCCTGCGGTACTCCAGAGGCCTCTAGGGAACCTACGAAGCTCTACGGAGCCCTATGGATCCGTATGGAACAGTACGGGCCCCTTCAGACCTCTGCGGGCGCTTATGGAAACCTACAGGACCCTACGGAACTCTACGAGACTCTACAGGCCCCTAGGGAACACCACAGGCCACTACGGAACCCTACACAACCCTCTGAAAACTTATGGAACCCTATAAGCTCCTACCAACCCCTGCGAGCACTTACACAACCCTACAGGTCCCTACGGCAATCTACGGGACTCTATGCGCCCCTAGGGAACCCTATAGATTTCGATGGAACCCTACGAGCCCCTCCTGAACCCTACAGAATACTCCAGGACCCGACAGCACTCTACAAGACCCTTAGCAACACAACGGAACCTCACTAAAACCCTATGGGCTCCTACAGAACACTGTAGGCGCCTACGGAACCCTACAGACCCCTACAGAATACTACCAGCCACTATAGAAAAATATGGCCCTTACGGAACTCTACGGAACCTGGCAGAAACACTGTGCGCCCCTACAGGCCCTTGCGGGCACTTGCAGAACTCTGCAGGAACCCACGGAACTTTATGGAACCCTACCAGCCTCTACGGAAGCCTAAAGAACCTTGCAGGCAGTTACGGAACGGTACAGGGCCCTAGGGAACTTTACCAGCCACTACGGAACTCTACGGGCCCCTACGGAACCCTGCAGAACCCTCCGGAACCTTACAGAATCCCACGGATTCCTACAGACTCCTGCGGGCACTTACTCAACCCTAGAGGATCCTACGGAACACTGCCAGCTCCTATGGAAGGAACCCTACGGGCCCCTACAGAACACTACTGGCTCCTGCGGTACTCCAGAGGCCTCTAGGGAACCTACGAAGCTCTACGGAGCCCTATGGATTCTTACGGAACTGTACGAGCCCGTTCAGACCTCTGCGGGCAATTATGGAAACCTACAGGACCCTACCGAAACTGTACGAGACTCTACAGGCCCCTAGGGAACACCACAGGCCCCTACGGAACCCTACACAACCCTCTGAAAACTTATGGAACCCTACAAGCTCCTACCAACCCCTGCGAGCACTTACACAACCCTACAGGTCCCTACGGAAATCTACGGGACTCTATGGGCCCCTAGGGAACCCTATAGATTTCGATGGAACCCTACGAGCCCCTCTGGAACCCTACAGAATACTCCAGGACCCGACAGCACTCTACAAGACCCTTAGCAACACAACGGAACCTCACTAAAACCCTATGGGCTCCTACAGAACACTGCAGGTGCCTACGGAACCCTACAGACCCCTACGGAACCCTACAGACACCTGCGGGCACTTACGGAACCCTGCAGGCCCCTACGGAACCCTACAGGTCCATACAGAACCCCACAGGGCCCTACGGAACTTTACCAGCCACTACGGAACTCTACGGGCCCCTACGGAACCCTGCAGAACCCTCCAGAACCTTACAGAATCCCACAGACTCCTACAGACTTCTGCGGGCACTTACACAACCCTACAGGCCCCTACGGAAATCTACGGGACTCTACGGGCCCCTAGGGAACCCTTCAGATTTCGACGGAACCCTACCAGCCCCTCTGGAACCCTACAGAATACTCCAGGACCCGACAGCACTCTACAAGACCCTTAGCAACACAACGGAACCTCACTAAAACCCTATGGGCTCCTACAGAACACTGCAGGTGCCTACGGAAACCTTCAGACCCCTACAGAATACTACCAGCCACTACAGAAAAATATGGCCCCTACGGAACTCTACGGAACCTGGCAGAAACACTGTGCGCCCCTACAGGCCCTTGCGGGCACTTGCAGAACTCTGCAGGAACCCACGGAACTTTATGGAACCCTACCAGCCCCTACGGAAGCCTAAAGACCCTTGCAGGCAGTTACGGAACGGTACAGGGCCCTAGGGAACTTTACCAGCCACTACGGAACTCTACGGGCCCCTACGGAACCCTGCAGAACCCTCCAGAACCTTACAGAATCCCACGGATTCCTACAGACTCCTGCGGGCACTTACTCAACCCTAGAGGACCCTACGGAACACTACTGGCTCCTGCGGTACTCCACAGGCCTCTAGGGAACCTACGAAGCTCTACGGAACCCTATGGATCCTTACGGAACAGTACGGGCCCCTTCAGACCTCTGCGGGCGCTTATGGAAACCTACAGGACCCTACCGAAACTGTACGAGACTCTACAGGCCCCTAGGGAACACCACAGGCCCCTACGGAACCCTACACAACCCTCCGGAAACATATGGCACCCTACAAGCTCCTACCAACCCCTGCGGGCACTTACATAACTCTACAGGCCCCTACGGAAATCTACGGGACTCTACAGGCCCCTAGGGAACCCTTCAGATTTCGACGGAACCCTACCAGCCCCTCTGGAACCCTACAGAATACTCCAGGACCCGACAGCACTCTACAAGACCCTTAGCAACACAACAGAACCTCACTAAAACCCTATGGGCTCCTACAGAACACTGCATGTGCCTACGGAACCCTACAGACCCCTACGGAACCCTACAGACACCTGCGGGCACTTATGGAACCCTGCAGGCCCCTACGGAACCCTACAGGTCCCTACAGAACCCCACAGGGCCCTACGGAACTTTACCAGCCACTACGGAACTCTACGGGTCCCTACGGAACCCTGCAGAACCCTCCAGAACCTTACAGAATCCCACAGACTCCTACCAACCCCTGCGGGCACTTACACAACCCTACAGGTCCCTACGGAAATCTACGGGACTCTATGGGCCCCTAGGGAACCCTTCAGATTTCGATGGAACCCTATGAGGCCCTCTGGAACCCTACAGAATACTCCAGGACCCGACAGCACTCTACAAGACCCTTAGCAACACAACGGAACCTCACTAAAACCCTATGGGCTCCTACAGAACACTGCAGGTGCCTACGGAACCCTACAGACCCCTACGGAACCCTACAGACACCTGCGGGCACTTACGGAACCCTGCAGGCCCCTACGGAACCCTACAGGTCCATACAGAACCCCACAGGGCCCTACGGAACTTTACCAGCCACTACGGAACTCTACGGGCCCCTACGGAACCCTGCAGAACCCTCCGGAACCTTACAGAATCCCACAGACTCCTACAGACTTCTGCGGGCACTTACACAACCCTACAGGTCCCTACGGAAATCTACGGGACTCTATGGGCCCCTAGGGAACCCTACAGATTTCGATGGAACCCTACCAGCCCCTCTGGAACCCTACAGAATACTCCAGGACCCGACAGCACTCTACAAGACCCTTAGCAACACAACGGAACCTCACTAAAACCCTATGGGCTCCTACAGAACACTGTAGGCGCCTACGGAAACCTACAGACCCCTACAGAATACTACCAGCCACTACAGAAAAATATGGCCCCTACGGAACTCTACGGAACCTGGCAGAAACACTGTGCGCCCCTACAGGCCCTTGCGGGCACTTGCAGAACTCTGCAGGAACCCACGGAACTTTATGGAACCCTACCAGCCCCTACGGAAGCCTAAAGACCCTTGCAAGCAGTTACGGAACGGTACAGGGCCCTAGGGAACTTTACCAGCCACTACGGAACTCTACGGGCCCCTACGGAACCCTGCAGAACCCTCCAGAACCTTACAGAATCCCACGGATTCCTACAGACTCCTGCGGGCACTTACTCAACCCTAGAGGACCCTACGGAACACTACTGGCTCCTGCGGTACTCCACAGGCCTCTAGGGAACCTACGAAGCTCTACGGAACCCTATGGATCCTTACGGAACAGTACGGGCCCCTTCAGACCTCTGCGGGCGCTTATGGAAACCTACAGGACCCTACCGAAACTGTACGAGACTCTACAGGCCCCTAGGGAACACCACAGGCCCCTACGGAACCCTACACAACCCACCGGAAACATATGGCACCCTACAAGCTCCTACCAACCCCTGCGGGCACTTACATAACTCTACAGGCCCCTACGGAAATCTACGGGACTCTACGGGCCCCTAGGGAACCCTTCAGATTTCGACGGAACCCTACCAGCCCCTCTGGAACCCTACAGAATACTCCAGGACCCGACAGCACTCTACAAGACCCTTAGCAACACAACAGAACCTCACTAAAACCCTATGGGCTCCTACAGAACACTGCATGTGCCTACGGAACCCTACAGACCCCTACGGAACCCTACAGACACCTGCGGGCACTTATGGAACCCTGCAGGCCCCTACGGAACCCTACAGGTCCCTACAGAACCCCACAGGGCCCTACGGAACTTTACCAGCCACTACGGAACTCTACGGGTCCCTACGGAACCCTGCAGAACCCTCCAGAACCTTACAGAATCCCACAGACTCCTACCAACCCCTGCGGGCACTTACACAACCCTACAGGTCCCTACGGAAATCTACGGGACTCTATGGGCCCCTAGGGAACCCTTCAGATTTCGATGGAACCCTATGAGGCCCTCTGGAACCCTACAGAATACTCCAGGACCCGACAGCACTCTACAAGACCCTTAGCAACACAACGGAACCTCACTAAAACCCTATGGGCTCCTACAGAACACTGCAGGTGCCTACGGAACCCTACAGACCCCTACGGAACCCTACAGACACCTGCGGGCACTTACGGAACCCTGCAGGCCCCTACGGAACCCTACAGGTCCATACAGAACCCCACAGGGCCCTACGGAACTTTACCAGCCACTACGGAACTCTACGGGCCCCTACGGAACCCTGCAGAACCCTCCGGAACCTTACAGAATCCCACAGACTCCTACAGACTTCTGCGGGCACTTACACAACCCTACAGGTCCCTACGGAAATCTACGGGACTCTATGGGCCCCTAGGGAACCCTACAGATTTCGATGGAACCCTACCAGCCCCTCTGGAACACTACAGAATACTCCAGGACCCGACAGCACTCTACAAGACCCTTAGCAACACAACGGAACCTCACTAAAACCCTATGGGCTCCTACAGAACACTGTAGGCGCCTACGGAAACCTACAGACCCCTACAGAATACTACCAGCCACTACAGAAAAATATGGCCCCTACGGAACTCTACGGAACCTGGCAGAAACACTGTGCGCCCCTACAGGCCCTTGCGGGCACTTGCAGAACTCTGCAGGAACCCACGGAACTTTATGGAACCCTACCAGCCCCTACGGAAGCCTAAAGACCCTTGCAAGCAGTTACGGAACGGTACAGGGCCCTAGGGAACTTTACCAGCCACTACGGAACTCTACGGGCCCCTACGGAACCCTGCAGAACCCTCCAGAACCTTACAGAATCCCACGGATTCCTACAGACTCCTGCGGGCACTTACTCAACCCTAGAGGACCCTACGGAACACTACTGGCTCCTGCGGTACTCCACAGGCCTCTAGGGAACCTACGAAGCTCTACGGAACCCTATGGATCCTTACGGAACAGTACGGGCCCCTTCAGACCTCTGCGGGCGCTTATGGAAACCTACAGGACCCTACCGAAACTGTACGAGACTCTACAGGCCCCTAGGGAACACCACAGGCCCCTACGGAACCCTACACAACCCTCCGGAAACATATGGCACCCTACAAGCTCCTACCAACCCCTGCGGGCACTTACATAACTCTACAGGCCCCTACGGAAATCTACGGGACTCTACAGGCCCCTAGGGAACCCTTCAGATTTCGACGGAACCCTACCAGCCCCTCTGGAACCCTACAGAATACTCCAGGACCCGACAGCACTCTACAAGACCCTTAGCAACACAACAGAACCTCACTAAAACCCTATGGGCTCCTACAGAACACTGCATGTGCCTACGGAACCCTACAGACCCCTACGGAACCCTACAGACACCTGCGGGCACTTATGGAACCCTGCAGGCCCCTACGGAACCCTACAGGTCCCTACAGAACCCCACAGGGCCCTACGGAACTTTACCAGCCACTACGGAACTCTACGGGTCCCTACGGAACCCTGCAGAACCCTCCAGAACCTTACAGAATCCCACAGACTCCTACCAACCCCTGCGGGCACTTACACAACCCTACAGGTCCCTACGGAAATCTACGGGACTCTATGGGCCCCTAGGGAACCCTTCAGATTTCGATGGAACCCTATGAGGCCCTCTGGAACCCTACAGAATACTCCAGGACCCGACAGCACTCTACAAGACCCTTAGCAACACAACGGAACCTCACTAAAACCCTATGGGCTCCTACAGAACACTGCAGGTGCCTACGGAACCCTACAGACCCCTACGGAACCCTACAGACACCTGCGGGCACTTACGGAACCCTGCAGGCCCCTACGGAACCCTACAGGTCCATACAGAACCCCACAGGGCCCTACGGAACTTTACCAGCCACTACGGAACTCTACGGGCCCCTACGGAACCCTGCAGAACCCTCCGGAACCTTACAGAATCCCACAGACTCCTACAGACTTCTGCGGGCACTTACACAACCCTATAGGTCCCTACGGAAATCTACGGGACTCTATGGGCCCCTAGGGAACCCTACAGATTTCGATGGAACCCTACCAGCCCCTCTGGAACACTACAGAATACTCCAGGACCCGACAGCACTCTACAAGACCCTTAGCAACACAACGGAACCTCACTAAAACCCTATGGGCTCCTACAGAACACTGTAGGCGCCTACGGAAACCTACAGACCCCTACAGAATACTACCAGCCACTACAGAAAAATATGGCCCCTACGGAACTCTACGGAACCTGGCAGAAACACTGTGCGCCCCTACAGGCCCTTGCGGGCACTTGCAGAACTCTGCAGGAACCCACGGAACTTTATGGAACCCTACCAGCCCCTACGGAAGCCTAAAGACCCTTGCAAGCAGTTACGGAACGGTACAGGGCCCTAGGGAACTTTACCAGCCACTACGGAACTCTACGGGCCCCTACGGAACCCTGCAGAACCCTCCAGAACCTTACAGAATCCCACGGATTCCTACAGACTCCTGCGGGCACTTACTCAACCCTAGAGGACCCTACGGAACACTACTGGCTCCTGCGGTACTCCACAGGCCTCTAGGGAACCTACGAAGCTCTACGGAACCCTATGGATCCTTACGGAACAGTACGGGCCCCTTCAGACCTCTGCGGGCGCTTATGGAAACCTACAGGACCCTACCGAAACTGTACGAGACTCTACAGGCCCCTAGGGAACACCACAGGCCCCTACGGAACCCTACACAACCCTCCGGAAACATATGGCACCCTACAAGCTCCTACCAACCCCTGCGGGCACTTACATAACTCTACAGGCCCCTACGGAAATCTACGGGACTCTACAGGCCCCTAGGGAACCCTTCAGATTTCGACGGAACCCTACCAGCCCCTCTGGAACCCTACAGAATACTCCAGGACCCGACAGCACTCTACAAGACCCTTAGCAACACAACAGAACCTCACTAAAACCCTATGGGCTCCTACAGAACACTGCAGGTGCCTACGGAACCCTACAGACCCCTACGGAACCCTACAGACACCTGCGGGCACTTATGGAACCCTGCAGGCCCCTACGGAACCCTACAGGTCCATACAGAACCCCACAGGGCCCTACGGAACTTTACCAGCCACTACGGAACTCTACGGGTCCCTACGGAACCCTGCAGAACCCTCCAGAACCTTACAGAATCCCACAGACTCCTACCAACCCCTGCGGGCACTTACACAACCCTACAGGTCCCTACAGAAATCTACGGGACTCTATGGGCCCCTAGGGAACCCTTCAGATTTCGATGGAACCCTATGAGGCCCTCTGGAACCCTACAGAATACTCCAGGACCCGACAGCACTCTACAAGACCCTTAGCAACACAACGGAACCTCACTAAAACCCTATGGGCTCCTACAGAACACTGCAGGTGCCTACGGAACCCTACAGACCCCTACGGAACCCTACAGACACCTGCGGGCACTTACGGAACCCTGCAGGCCCCTACGGAACCCTACAGGTCCATACAGAACCCCACAGGGCCCTACGGAACTTTACCAGCCACTACGGAACTCTACGGGCCCCTACGGAACCCTGCAGAACCCTCCGGAACCTTACAGAATCCCACAGACTCCTACAGACTTCTGCGGGCACTTACACAACCCTACAGGTCCCTACGGAAATCTACGGGACTCTATGGGCCCCTAGGGAACCCTACAGATTTCGATGGAACCCTACCAGCCCCTCTGGAACCCTACAGAATACTCCAGGACCCGACAGCACTCTACAAGACCCTTAGCAACACAACGGAACCTCACTAAAACCCTATGGGCTCCTACAGAACACTGTAGGCGCCTACGGAAACCTACAGACCCCTACAGAATACTACCAGCCACTACAGAAAAATATGGCCCCTACGGAACTCTACGGAACCTGGCAGAAACACTGTGCGCCCCTACAGGCCCTTGCGGGCACTTGCAGAACTCTGCAGGAACCCACGGAACTTTATGGAACCCTACCAGCCCCTACGGAAGCCTAAAGACCCTTGCAAGCAGTTACGGAACGGTACAGGGCCCTAGGGAACTTTACCAGCCACTACGGAACTCTACGGGCCCCTACGGAACCCTGCAGAACCCTCCAGAACCTTACAGAATCCCACGGATTCCTACAGACTCCTGCGGGCACTTACTCAACCCTAGAGGACCCTACGGAACACTACTGGCTCCTGCGGTACTCCACAGGCCTCTAGGGAACCTACGAAGCTCTACGGAACCCTATGGATCCTTACGGAACAGTACGGGCCCCTTCAGACCTCTGCGGGCGCTTATGGAAACCTACAGGACCCTACCGAAACTGTACGAGACTCTACAGGCCCCTAGGGAACACCACAGGCCCCTACGGAACCCTACACAACCCACCGGAAACATATGGCACCCTACAAGCTCCTACCAACCCCTGCGGGCACTTACATAACTCTACAGGCCCCTACGGAAATCTACGGGACTCTACGGGCCCCTAGGGAACCCTTCAGATTTCGACGGAACCCTACCAGCCCCTCTGGAACCCTACAGAATACTCCAGGACCCGACAGCACTCTACAAGACCCTTAGCAACACAACAGAACCTCACTAAAACCCTATGGGCTCCTACAGAACACTGCATGTGCCTACGGAACCCTACAGACCCCTACGGAACCCTACAGACACCTGCGGGCACTTATGGAACCCTGCAGGCCCCTACGGAACCCTACAGGTCCCTACAGAACCCCACAGGGCCCTACGGAACTTTACCAGCCACTACGGAACTCTACGGGTCCCTACGGAACCCTGCAGAACCCTCCAGAACCTTACAGAATCCCACAGACTCCTACCAACCCCTGCGGGCACTTACACAACCCTACAGGTCCCTACGGAAATCTACGGGACTCTATGGGCCCCTAGGGAACCCTTCAGATTTCGATGGAACCCTATGAGGCCCTCTGGAACCCTACAGAATACTCCAGGACCCGACAGCACTCTACAAGACCCTTAGCAACACAACGGAACCTCACTAAAACCCTATGGGCTCCTACAGAACACTGCAGGTGCCTACGGAACCCTACAGACCCCTACGGAACCCTACAGACACCTGCGGGCACTTACGGAACCCTGCAGGCCCCTACGGAACCCTACAGGTCCATACAGAACCCCACAGGGCCCTACGGAACTTTACCAGCCACTACGGAACTCTACGGGCCCCTACGGAACCCTGCAGAACCCTCCGGAACCTTACAGAATCCCACAGACTCCTACAGACTTCTGCGGGCACTTACACAACCCTACAGGTCCCTACGGAAATCTACGGGACTCTATGGGCCCCTAGGG
Source organism: Numenius arquata (assembly GCF_964106895.1). NCBI lineage: Eukaryota > Metazoa > Chordata > Aves > Charadriiformes > Scolopacidae > Numenius > Numenius arquata. Next base: position 169,055 of record NW_027415329.1, read on the forward strand.
AACCCTACAGATTTCGATGGAACCCTACCAGCCCCTCTGGAACACTACAGAATACTCCAGGACCCGACAGCACTCTACAAGACCCTTAGCAACACAACGGAACCTCACTAAAACCCTATGGGCTCCTACAGAACACTGTAGGCGCCTACGGAAACCTACAGACCCCTACAGAATACTACCAGCCACTACAGAAAAATATGGCCCCTACGGAACTCTACGGAACCTGGCAGAAACACTGTGCGCCCCTACAGGCCCTTGCGGGCACTTGCAGAACTCTGCAGGAACCCACGGAACTTTATGGAACCCTACCAGCCCCTACGGAAGCCTAAAGACCCTTGCAAGCAGTTACGGAACGGTACAGGGCCCTAGGGAACTTTACCAGCCACTACGGAACTCTACGGGCCCCTACGGAACCCTGCAGAACCCTCCAGAACCTTACAGAATCCCACGGATTCCTACAGACTCCTGCGGGCACTTACTCAACCCTAGAGGACCCTACGGAACACTACTGGCTCCTGCGGTACTCCACAGGCCTCTAGGGAACCTACGAAGCTCTACGGAACCCTATGGATCCTTACGGAACAGTACGGGCCCCTTCAGACCTCTGCGGGCGCTTATGGAAACCTACAGGACCCTACCGAAACTGTACGAGACTCTACAGGCCCCTAGGGAACACCACAGGCCCCTACGGAACCCTACACAACCCTCCGGAAACATATGGCACCCTACAAGCTCCTACCAACCCCTGCGGGCACTTACATAACTCTACAGGCCCCTACGGAAATCTACGGGACTCTACAGGCCCCTAGGGAACCCTTCAGATTTCGACGGAACCCTACCAGCCCCTCTGGAACCCTACAGAATACTCCAGGACCCGACAGCACTCTACAAGACCCTTAGCAACACAACAGAACCTCACTAAAACCCTATGGGCTCCTACAGAACACTGCATGTGCCTACGGAACCCTACAGACCCCTACGGAACCCTACAGACACCTGCGGGCACTTATGGAACCCTGCAGGCCCCTACGGAACCCTACAGGTCCCTACAGAACCCCACAGGGCCCTACGGAACTTTACCAGCCACTACGGAACTCTACGGGTCCCTACGGAACCCTGCAGAACCCTCCAGAACCTTACAGAATCCCACAGACTCCTACCAACCCCTGCGGGCACTTACACAACCCTACAGGTCCCTACGGAAATCTACGGGACTCTATGGGCCCCTAGGGAACCCTTCAGATTTCGATGGAACCCTATGAGGCCCTCTGGAACCCTACAGAATACTCCAGGACCCGACAGCACTCTACAAGACCCTTAGCAACACAACGGAACCTCACTAAAACCCTATGGGCTCCTACAGAACACTGCAGGTGCCTACGGAACCCTACAGACCCCTACGGAACCCTACAGACACCTGCGGGCACTTACGGAACCCTGCAGGCCCCTACGGAACCCTACAGGTCCATACAGAACCCCACAGGGCCCTACGGAACTTTACCAGCCACTACGGAACTCTACGGGCCCCTACGGAACCCTGCAGAACCCTCCGGAACCTTACAGAATCCCACAGACTCCTACAGACTTCTGCGGGCACTTACACAACCCTATAGGTCCCTACGGAAATCTACGGGACTCTATGGGCCCCTAGGGAACCCTACAGATTTCGATGGAACCCTACCAGCCCCTCTGGAACACTACAGAATACTCCAGGACCCGACAGCACTCTACAAGACCCTTAGCAACACAACGGAACCTCACTAAAACCCTATGGGCTCCTACAGAACACTGTAGGCGCCTACGGAAACCTACAGACCCCTACAGAATACTACCAGCCACTACAGAAAAATATGGCCCCTACGGAACTCTACGGAACCTGGCAGAAACACTGTGCGCCCCTACAGGCCCTTGCGGGCACTTGCAGAACTCTGCAGGAACCCACGGAACTTTATGGAACCCTACCAGCCCCTACGGAAGCCTAAAGACCCTTGCAAGCAGTTACGGAACGGTACAGGGCCCTAGGGAACTTTACCAGCCACTACGGAACTCTACGGGCCCCTACGGAACCCTGCAGAACCCTCCAGAACCTTACAGAATCCCACGGATTCCTACAGACTCCTGCGGGCACTTACTCAACCCTAGAGGACCCTACGGAACACTACTGGCTCCTGCGGTACTCCACAGGCCTCTAGGGAACCTACGAAGCTCTACGGAACCCTATGGATCCTTACGGAACAGTACGGGCCCCTTCAGACCTCTGCGGGCGCTTATGGAAACCTACAGGACCCTACCGAAACTGTACGAGACTCTACAGGCCCCTAGGGAACACCACAGGCCCCTACGGAACCCTACACAACCCTCCGGAAACATATGGCACCCTACAAGCTCCTACCAACCCCTGCGGGCACTTACATAACTCTACAGGCCCCTACGGAAATCTACGGGACTCTACAGGCCCCTAGGGAACCCTTCAGATTTCGACGGAACCCTACCAGCCCCTCTGGAACCCTACAGAATACTCCAGGACCCGACAGCACTCTACAAGACCCTTAGCAACACAACAGAACCTCACTAAAACCCTATGGGCTCCTACAGAACACTGCAGGTGCCTACGGAACCCTACAGACCCCTACGGAACCCTACAGACACCTGCGGGCACTTATGGAACCCTGCAGGCCCCTACGGAACCCTACAGGTCCATACAGAACCCCACAGGGCCCTACGGAACTTTACCAGCCACTACGGAACTCTACGGGTCCCTACGGAACCCTGCAGAACCCTCCAGAACCTTACAGAATCCCACAGACTCCTACCAACCCCTGCGGGCACTTACACAACCCTACAGGTCCCTACAGAAATCTACGGGACTCTATGGGCCCCTAGGGAACCCTTCAGATTTCGATGGAACCCTATGAGGCCCTCTGGAACCCTACAGAATACTCCAGGACCCGACAGCACTCTACAAGACCCTTAGCAACACAACGGAACCTCACTAAAACCCTATGGGCTCCTACAGAACACTGCAGGTGCCTACGGAACCCTACAGACCCCTACGGAACCCTACAGACACCTGCGGGCACTTACGGAACCCTGCAGGCCCCTACGGAACCCTACAGGTCCATACAGAACCCCACAGGGCCCTACGGAACTTTACCAGCCACTACGGAACTCTACGGGCCCCTACGGAACCCTGCAGAACCCTCTGGAACCTTACAGAATCCCACAGACTCCTACAGACTTCTGCGGGCACTTACACAACCCTACAGGTCCCTACGGAAATCTACGGGACTCTATGGGCCCCTAGGGAACCCTACAGATTTCGACGGAACCCTACGAGCCCCTCTGGAACCCTACAGAATACTCCAGGACCCGACAGCACTCTACAAGACCCTTAGCAACACAACGGAACCTCACTAAAACCCTATGGGCTCCTACAGAACACTGCAGGTGCCTACGGAAACCTACAGACCCCTACAGAATACTACCAGCCACTACAGAAAAATATGGCCCCTACGGAACTCTACGGAACCTGGCAGAAACACTGTGCGCCCCTACAGGCCCTTGCGGGCACTTGCAGAACTCTGCAGGAACCCACGGAACTTTATGGAACCCTACCAGCCCCTACGGAAGCCTAAAGACCCTTGCAGGCAGTTACGGAACGGTACAGGGCCCTAGGGAACTTTACCAGCCACTACGGAACTCTACGGGCCCCTACGGAACCCTGCAGAACCCTCCAGAACCTTACAGAATCCCACGGATTCCTACAGACTCCTGCGGGCACTTACTCAACCCTAGAGGACCCTACGGAACACTACTGGCTCCTGCGGTACTCCACAGGCCTCTAGGGAACCTACGAAGCTCTACGGAACCCTATGGATCCTTACGGAACAGTTCGGGCCCCTTCAGACCTCTGCGGGCGCTTATGGAAACCTACAGGACCCTACCGAAACTGTACGAGACTCTACAGGCCCCTAGGGAACACCACAGGCCCCTACGGAACCCTACACAACCCTCCGGAAACATATGGCACCCTACAAGCTCCTACCAACCCCTGCGGGCACTTACATAACTCTACAGGCCCCTACGGAAATCTACGGGACTCTACGGGCCCCTAGGGAACCCTTCAGATTTCGACGGAACCCTACCAGCCCCTCTGGAACCCTACAGAATACTCCAGGACCCGACAGCACTCTACAAGACCCTTAGCAACACAACAGAACCTCACTAAAACCCTATGGGCTCCTACAGAACACTGCAGGTGCCTACGGAACCCTACAGACCCCTACGGAACCCTACAGACACCTGCGGGCACTTATGGAACCCTGCAGGCCCCTACGGAACCCTACAGGTCCATACAGAACCCCACAGGGCCCTACGGAACTTTACCAGCCACTACGGAACTCTACGGGTCCCTACGGAACCCTGCAGAACCCTCCAGAACCTTACAGAATCCCACAGACTCCTACCAACCCCTGCGGGCACTTACACAACCCTACAGGTCCCTACAGAAATCTACGGGACTCTATGGGCCCCTAGGGAACCCTTCAGATTTCGATGGAACCCTATGAGGCCCTCTGGAACCCTACAGAATACTCCAGGACCCGACAGCACTCTACAAGACCCTTAGCAACACAACGGAACCTCACTAAAACCCTATGGGCTCCTACAGAACACTGCAGGTGCCTACGGCACCCTACAGACCCCTACGGAACCCTACAGACACCTGCGGGCACTTACGGAACCCTGCAGGCCCCTACGGAACCCTACAGGTCCATACAGAACCCCACAGGGCCCTACGGAACTTTACCAGCCACTACGGAACTCTACGGGCCCCTACGGAACCCTGCAGAACCCTCCGGAACCTTACAGAATCCCACAGACTCCTACAGACTTCTGCGGGCACTTACACAACCCTACAGGTCCCTACGGAAATCTACGGGACTCTATGGGCCCCTAGGGAACCCTTCAGATTTCGACGGAACCCTACGAGCCCCTCTGGAACCCTACAGAATACTCCAGGACCCGACAGCACTCTACAAGACCCTTAGCAACACAACGGAACCTCACTAAAACCCTATGGGCTCCTACAGAACACTGCAGGTGCCTACGGAAACCTACAGACCCCTACAGAATACTACCAGCCACTACAGAAAAATATGGCCCCTACGGAACTCTACGGAACCTGGCAGAAACACTGTGCGCCCCTACAGGCCCTTGCGGGCACTTGCAGAACTCTGCAGGAACCCACGGAACTTTATGGAACCCTACCAGCCCCTACGGAAGCCTAAAGACCCTTGCAGGCAGTTACGGAACGGTACAGGGCCCTAGGGAACTTTACCAGCCACTACGGAACTCTACGGGCCCCTACGGAACCCTGCAGAACCCTCCAGAACCTTACAGAATCCCACGGATTCCTACAGACTCCTGCGGGCACTTACTCAACCCTAGAGGACCCTACGGAACACTACTGGCTCCTGCGGTACTCCACAGGCCTCTAGGGAACCTACGAAGCTCTACGGAACCCTATGGATCCTTACGGAACAGTTCGGGCCCCTTCAGACCTCTGCGGGCGCTTATGGAAACCTACAGGACCCTACCGAAACTGTACGAGACTCTACAGGCCCCTAGGGAACACCACAGGCCCCTACGGAACCCTACACAACCCTCCGGAAACATATGGCACCCTACAAGCTCCTACCAACCCCTGCGGGCACTTACATAACTCTACAGGCCCCTACGGAAATCTACGGGACTCTACGGGCCCCTAGGGAACCCTTCAGATTTCGACGGAACCCTACCAGCCCCTCTGGAACCCTACAGAATACTCCAGGACCCGACAGCACTCTACAAGACCCTTAGCAACACAACAGAACCTCACTAAAACCCTATGGGCTCCTACAGAACACTGCAGGTGCCTACGGAACCCTACAGACCCCTACGGAACCCTACAGACACCTGCGGGCACTTATGGAACCCTGCAGGCCCCTACGGAACCCTACAGGTCCATACAGAACCCCACAGGGCCCTACGGAACTTTACCAGCCACTACGGAACTCTACGGGTCCCTACGGAACCCTGCAGAACCCTCCAGAACCTTACAGAATCCCACAGACTCCTACCAACCCCTGCGGGCACTTACACAACCCTACAGGTCCCTACGGAAATCTACGGGACTCTATGGGCCCCTAGGGAACCCTTCAGATTTCGATGGAACCCTATGAGGCCCTCTGGAACCCTACAGAATACTCCAGGACCCGACAGCACTCTACAAGACCCTTAGCAACACAACGGAACCTCACTAAAACCCTATGGGCTCCTACAGAACACTGCAGGTGCCTACGGCACCCTACAGACCCCTACGGAACCCTACAGACACCTGCGGGCACTTACGGAACCCTGCAGGCCCCTACGGAACCCTACAGGTCCATACAGAACCCCACAGGGCCCTACGGAACTTTACCAGCCACTACGGAACTCTACGGGCCCCTACGGAACCCTGCAGAACCCTCCGGAACCTTACAGAATCCCACAGACTCCTACAGACTTCTGCGGGCACTTACACAACCCTACAGGTCCCTACGGAAATCTACGGGACTCTATGGGCCCCTAGGGAACCCTACAGATTTCGACGGAACCCTACGAGCCCCTCTGGAACCCTACAGAATACTCCAGGACCCGACAGCACTCTACAAGACCCTTAGCAACACAACGGAACCTCACTAAAACCCTATGGGCTCCTACAGAACACTGCAGGTGCCTACGGAAACCTACAGACCCCTACAGAATACTACCAGCCACTACAGAAAAATATGGCCCCTACGGAATTCTACGGAACCTGGCAGAAACACTGTGCGCCCCTACAGGCCCTTGCGGGCACTTGCAGAACTCTGCAGGAACCCACGGAACTTTATGGAACCCTACCAGCCCCTACGGAAGCCTAAAGACCCTTGCAGGCAGTTACGGAACGGTACAGGGCCCTAGGGAACTTTACCAGCCACTACGGAACTCTACGGGCCCCTACGGAACCCTGCAGAACCCTCCAGAACCTTACAGAATCCCACGGATTCCTACAGACTCCTGCGGGCACTTACTCAACCCTAGAGGACCCTACGGAACACTACTGGCTCCTGCGGTACTCCAGAGGCCTCTAGGGAACCTACGAAGCTCTACGGAACCCTATGGATCCTTACGGAACAGTTCGGGCCCCTTCAGACCTCTGCGGGCGCTTATGGAAACCTACAGGACCCTACCGAAACTGTACGAGACTCTACAGGCCCCTAGGGAACACCACAGGCCCCTACGGAACCCTACACAACCCTCCGGAAACATATGGCACCCTACAAGCTCCTACCAACCCCTGCGGGCACTTACATAACTCTACAGGCCCCTACGGAAATCTACGGGACTCTACGGGCCCCTAGGGAACCCTTCAGATTTCGACGGAACCCTACCAGCCCCTCTGGAACCCTACAGAATACTCCAGGACCCGACAGCACTCTACAAGACCCTTAGCAACACAACAGAACCTCACTAAAACCCTATGGGCTCCTACAGAACACTGCAGGTGCCTACGGCACCCTACAGACCCCTACGGAACCCTACAGACACCTGCGGGCACTTACGGAACCCTGCAGGCCCCTACGGAACCCTACAGGTCCATACAGAACCCCACAGGGCCCTACGGAACTTTACCAGCCACTACGGAACTCTACGGGTCCCTACGGAACCCTGCAGAACCCTCCAGAACCTTACAGAATCCCACAGACTCCTACCAACCCCTGCGGGCACTTACACAACCCTACAGGTCCCTACGGAAATCTACGGGACTCTATGGGCCCCTAGGGAACCCTTCAGATTTCGATGGAACCCTATGAGGCCCTCTGGAACCCTACAGAATACTCCAGGACCCGACAGCACTCTACAAGACCCTTAGCAACACAACGGAACCTCACTAAAACCCTATGGGCTCCTACAGAACACTGCAGGTGCCTACGGAACCCTACAGACCCCTACGGAACCCTACAGACACCTGCGGGCACTTACGGAACCCTGCAGGCCCCTACGGAACCCTACAGGTCCATACAGAACCCCACAGGGCCCTACGGAACTTTACCAGCCACTACGGAACTCTACGGGCCCCTACGGAACCCTGCAGAACCCTCCGGAACCTTACAGAATCCCACAGACTCCTACAGACTTCTGCGGGCACTTACACAACCCTACAGGTCCCTACGGAAATCTACGGGACTCTATGGGCCCCTAGGGAACCCTACAGATTTCGACGGAACCCTACGAGCCCCTCTGGAACCCTACAGAATACTCCAGGACCCGACAGCACTCTACAAGACCCTTAGCAACACAACGGAACCTCACTAAAACCCTATGGGCTCCTACAGAACACTGCAGGTGCCTACGGAAACCTACAGACCCCTACAGAATACTACCAGCCACTACAGAAAAATATGGCCCCTACGGAACTCTACGGAACCTGGCAGAAACACTGTGCGCCCCTACAGGCCCTTGCGGGCACTTGCAGAACTCTGCAGGAACCCACGGAACTTTATGGAACCCTACCAGCCCCTACGGAAGCCTAAAGACCCTTGCAGGCAGTTACGGAACGGTACAGGGCCCTAGGGAACTTTACCAGCCACTACGGAACTCTACGGGCCCCTACGGAACCCTGCAGAACCCTCCAGAACCTTACAGAATCCCACGGATTCCTACAGACTCCTGCGGGCACTTACTCAACCCTAGAGGACCCTACGGAACACTACTGGCTCCTGCGGTACTCCACAGGCCTCTAGGGAACCTACGAAGCTCTACGGAACCCTATGGATCCTTACGGAACAGTTCGGGCCCCTTCAGACCTCTGCGGGCGCTTATGGAAACCTACAGGACCCTACCGAAACTGTACGAGACTCTACAGGCCCCTAGGGAACACCACAGGCCCCTACGGAACCCTACACAACCCTCCGGAAACATATGGCACCCTACAAGCTCCTACCAACCCCTGCGGGCACTTACATAACTCTACAGGCCCCTACGGAAATCTACGGGACTCTACAGGCCCCTAGGGAACCCTTCAGATTTCGACGGAACCCTACCAGCCCCTCTGGAACCCTACAGAATACTCCAGGACCCGACAGCACTCTACAAGACCCTTAGCAACACAACGGAACCTCACTAAAACCCTATGGGCTCCTACAGAACACTGCAGGTGCCTACGGAACCCTACAGACCCCTACGGAACCCTACAGACACCTGCGGGCACTTATGGAACCCTGCAGGCCCCTACGGAACCCTACAGGTCCATACAGAACCCCACAGGGCCCTACGGAACTTTACCAGCCACTACGGAACTCTACGGGTCCCTACGGAACCCTGCAGAACCCTCCAGAACCTTACAGAATCCCACAGACTCCTACCAACCCCTGCGGGCACTTACACAACCCTACAGGTCCCTACGGAAATCTACGGGACTCTATGGGCCCCTAGGGAACCCTTCAGATTTCGATGGAACCCTATGAGGCCCTCTGGAACCCTACAGAATACTCCAGGACCCGACAGCACTCTACAAGACCCTTAGCAACACAACGGAACCTCACTAAAACCCTATGGGCTCCTACAGAACATTGCAGGTGCCTACGGCACCCTACAGACCCCTACGGAACCCTACAGACACCTGCGGGCACTTACGGAACCCTGCAGGCCCCTACGGAACCCTACAGGTCCATACAGAACCCCACAGGGCCCTACGGAACTTTACCAGCCACTACGGAACTCTACGGGCCCCTACGGAACCCTGCAGAACCTTACAGAATCCCACGGATTCCTACAGACTCCTGCGGGCACTTACTCAACCCTAGAGGACCCTACGGAACACTGCCAGCTCCTATGGAAGGAACCCTACGGGCCCCTACAGAACACTACTGGCTCCTGCGGTACTCCAGAGGCCTCTAGGGAACCTACGAAGCTCTACGGAGCCCTATGGATCCTTATGGAACAGTACGGGCCCCTTCAGACATCTGCGGGCGCTTATGGAAACCTACAGGAACCTACGGAACTCTACGAGACTCTACAGGCCCCTAGGGAACACCACAGGCCCCTACGGAACCGTACGAGACTCTACAGGCCCTTAGGGAACACCACAGGCCACTACGGAACCCTACACAACCCTCTGAAAACTTATGGAACCCTATAAGCTCCTACCAACCCCTGCGAGCACTTACACAACCCTACAGGTCCCTACGGCAATCTACGGGACTCTACGGGCCCCTAGGGAACCCTACAGATTTCGACGGAACCCTACGAGCCCCTCTGGAACCCTACAGAATACTCCAGGACCCGACAGCACTCTACAAGACCCTTAGCAACACAACGGAACCTCACTAAAACCCTATGGGCTCCTACAGAACACTGTAGGTGCCTACAGAAACCTACAGACCCCTACAGAATACTACCAGCCACTACAGAAAAATATGGCCCCTACGGAACTCTACGGAACCTGGCAGAAACACTGTGCGCCCCTACAGGCCCTTGCGGGCACTTGCAGAACTCTGCAGGAACCCACGGAACTTTATGGAACCCTTCCAGCCCCTACGGAAGCCTAAAGACCCTTGCAGGCAGTTACGGAACGGTACAGGGCCCTAGGGAACTTTACCAGCCACTACGGAACTCTACGGGCCCCTACGGAACCCTGCAGAACCCTCCAGAACCTTACAGAATCCCACGGATTCCTACAGACTCCTGCGGGCACTTACTCAACCCTAGAGGACCCTACGGAACACTGCCAGCTCCTATGGAAGGATCCCTACGGGCCCCTACAGAACACTACTGGCTCCTGTGGTACTCCAGAGGCCTCTAGGGAACCTACGAAGCTCTACGGAACCCTATGGATCCTTACGGAACAGTTCGGGCCCCTTCAGACCTCTGTGGGCGCTTATGGAAACCTACAGGACCCTACGGAACTGTACGAGACTCTACAGGCCCCTAGGGAACACCACAGGCCCCTACGGAACCGTACGAGACTCTACAGGCCCCTAGGGAACACCACAGGCCCCTACGGAACCCTACACAACCCTCTGCAAACTTATGGAACCCTACAAGCTCCTACCAACCCCTGCGAGCACTTACACAACCCTACAGGTCCCTACGGCAATCTACGGGACTCTATGCGCCCCAAGGGAACCCTATAGATTTCGATGGAACCCTATGAGGCCCTCTGGAACCCTACAGAATACTCCAGGACCCGACAGCACTCTACAAGACCCTTAGCAACACAACAGAACCTCACTAAAACCCTATGGGCTCCTACAGAACACTGCAGGTGCCTACGGAACCCTACAGACCCCTACGGAACCCTACAGACACCTGCGGGCACTTACGGAACCCTGCAGGCCCCTACGGAACCCTACAGGTCCATACAGAACCCCACAGGGCCCTACGGAACTTTACCAGCCACTACGGAACTCTACGGGCCCCTACGGAACCCTGCAGAACCCTCCAGAACCTTACAGAATCCCACAGACTCCTACAGACTTCTGCGGGCACTTACACAACCCTACAGGTCCCTACGGAAATCTACAGGACTCTATGGGCCCCTAGGGAACCCTATAGATTTCGATGGAACCCTACGAGCCCCTCCTGAACCCTACAGAATACTCCAGGACCCGACAGCACTCTACAAGACCCTTAGCAACACAACGGAACCTCACTAAAACCCTATGGGCTCCTACAGAACACTGTAGGCGCCTACGGAACCCTACAGACCCCTATAGAATACTACCATCCACTATAGAAAAATATGGCCCTTACGGAACTCTACGGAACCTGGCAGAAACACTGTGCGCCCCTACAGGCCCTTGCGGGCACTTGCAGAACTCTGCAGGAACCCACGGAACTTTATGGAACCCTACCAGCCCCTACGGAAGCCTAAAGACCCTTGCAGGCAGTTACGGAACGGTACAGGGCCCTAGGGAACTTTACCAGCCACTACGGAACTCTACGGGCCCCTACGGAACCCTGCAGAACCCTCCAGAACCTTACAGAATCCCACGGATTCCTACAGACTCCTGCGGGCACTTACTCAACCCTAGAGGACCCTACGGAACACTACTGGCTCCTGCGGTACTCCACAGGCCTCTAGGGAACCTACGAAGCTCTACGGAACCCTATGGATCCTTACGGAACAGTACGGGCCCCTTCAGACCTCTGCGGGCGCTTATGGAAACCTACAGGACCCTACCGAAACTGTACGAGACTCTACAGGCCCCTAGGGAACACCACAGGCCCCTACGGAACCCTACACAACCCTCCGGAAACATATGGCACCCTACAAGCTCCTACCAACCCCTGCGGGCACTTACATAACTCTACAGGCCCCTACGGAAATCTACGGGACTCTACAGGCCCCTAGGGAACCCTTCAGATTTCGACGGAACCCTACCAGCCCCTCTGGAACCCTACAGAATACTCCAGGACCCGACAGCACTCTACAAGACCCTTAGCAACACAACGGAACCTCACTAAAACCCTATGGGCTCCTACAGAACACTGCAGGTGCCTACGGAACCCTACAGACCCCTACGGAACCCTACAGACACCTGCGGGCACTTACGGAACCCTGCAGGCCCCTACGGAACCCTACAGGTCCATACAGAACCCCACAGGGCCCTACGGAACTTTACCAGCCACTACGGAACTCTACGGGCCCCTACGGAACCCTGCAGAACCCTCCGGAACCTTACAGAATCCCACAGACTCCTACAGACTTCTGCGGGCACTTACACAACCCTACAGGTCCCTACGGAAATCTACGGGACTCTATGGGCCCCTAGGGAACCCTACAGATTTCGACGGAACCCTACGAGCCCCTCTGGAACCCTACAGAATACTCCAGGACCCGACAGCACTCTACAAGACCCTTAGCAACACAACGGAACCTCACTAAAACCCTATGGGCTCCTACAGAACACTGCAGGTGCCTACGGAAACCTACAGACCCCTACAGAATACTACCAGCCACTACAGAAAAATATGGCCCCTACGGAACTCTACGGAACCTGGCAGAAACACTGTGCGCCCCTACAGGCCCTTGCGGGCACTTGCAGAACTCTGCAGGAACCCACGGAACTTTATGGAACCCTACCAGCCCCTACGGAAGCCTAAAGACCCTTGCAGGCAGTTACGGAACGGTACAGGGCCCTAGGGAACTTTACCAGCCACTACGGAACTCTACGGGCCCCTACGGAACCCTGCAGAACCCTCCAGAACCTTACAGAATCCCACGGATTCCTACAGACTCCTGCGGGCACTTACTCAACCCTAGAGGACCCTACGGAACACTACTGGCTCCTGCGGTACTCCACAGGCCTCTAGGGAACCTACGAAGCTCTACGGAACCCTATGGATCCTTACGGAACAGTACGGGCCCCTTCAGACCTCTGCGGGCGCTTATGGAAACCTACAGGACCCTACCGAAACTGTACGAGACTCTACAGGCCCCTAGGGAACACCACAGGCCCCTACGGAACCCTACACAACCCTCCGGAAACATATGGCACCCTACAAGCTCCTACCAACCCCTGCGGGCACTTACATAACTCTACAGGCCCCTACGGAAATCTACGGGACTCTACAGGCCCCTAGGGAACCCTTCAGATTTCGACGGAACCCTACCAGCCCCTCTGGAACCCTACAGAATACTCCAGGACCCGACAGCACTCTACAAGACCCTTAGCAACACAACAGAACCTCACTAAAACCCTATGGGCTCCTACAGAACACTGCAGGTGCCTACGGAACCCTACAGACCCCTACGGAACCCTACAGACACCTGCGGGCACTTACGGAACCCTGCAGGCCCCTACGGAACCCTACAGGTCCATACAGAACCCCACAGGGCCCTACGGAACTTTACCAGCCACTACGGAACTCTACGGGCCCCTACGGAACCCTGCAGAACCCTCCGGAACCTTACAGAATCCCACAGACTCCTACAGACTTCTGCGGGCACTTACACAACCCTACAGGTCCCTACGGAAATCTACGGGACTCTATGGGCCCCTAGGGAACCCTACAGATTTCGACGGAACCCTACGAGCCCCTCTGGAACCCTACAGAATACTCCAGGACCCGACAGCACTCTACAAGACCCTTAGCAACACAACGGAACCTCACTAAAACCCTATGGGCTCCTACAGAACACTGCAGGTGCCTACGGAAACCTACAGACCCCTACAGAATACTACCAGCCACTACAGAAAAATATGGCCCCTACGGAACTCTACGGAACCTGGCAGAAACACTGTGCGCCCCTACAGGCCCTTGCGGGCACTTGCAGAACTCTGCAGGAACCCACGGAACTTTATGGAACCCTACCAGCCCCTACGGAAGCCTAAAGACCCTTGCAGGCAGTTACGGAACGGTACAGGGCCCTAGGGAACTTTACCAGCCACTACGGAACTCTACGGGCCCCTACGGAACCCTGCAGAACCCTCCAGAACCTTACAGAATCCCACGGATTCCTACAGACTCCTGCGGGCACTTACTCAACCCTAGAGGACCCTACGGAACACTACTGGCTCCTGCGGTACTCCACAGGCCTCTAGGGAACCTACGAAGCTCTACGGAACCCTATGGATCCTTACGGAACAGTACGGGCCCCTTCAGACCTCTGCGGGCGCTTATGGAAACCTACAGGACCCTACCGAAACTGTACGAGACTCTACAGGCCCCTAGGGAACACCACAGGCCCCTACGGAACCCTACACAACCCTCCGGAAACATATGGCACCCTACAAGCTCCTACCAACCCCTGCGGGCACTTACATAACTCTACAGGCCCCTACGGAAATCTACGGGACTCTACAGGCCCCTAGGGAACCCTTCAGATTTCGACGGAACCCTACCAGCCCCTCTGGAACCCTACAGAATACTCCAGGACCCGACAGCACTCTACAAGACCCTTAGCAACACAACGGAACCTCACTAAAACCCTATGGGCTCCTACAGAACACTGCAGGTGCCTACGGAACCCTACAGACCCCTACGGAACCCTACAGACACCTGCGGGCACTTACGGAACCCTGCAGGCCCCTACGGAACCCTACAGGTCCATACAGAACCCCACAGGGCCCTACGGAACTTTACCAGCCACTACGGAACTCTACGGGCCCCTACGGAACCCTGCAGAACCCTCCGGAACCTTACAGAATCCCACAGACTCCTACAGACTTCTGCGGGCACTTACACAACCCTACAGGTCCCTACGGAAATCTACGGGACTCTATGGGCCCCTAGGGAACCCTACAGATTTCGACGGAACCCTACGAGCCCCTCTGGAACCCTACAGAATACTCCAGGACCCGACAGCACTCTACAAGACCCTTAGCAACACAACGGAACCTCACTAAAACCCTATGGGCTCCTACAGAACACTGCAGGTGCCTACGGAAACCTACAGACCCCTACAGAATACTACCAGCCACTACAGAAAAATATGGCCCCTACGGAACTCTACGGAACCTGGCAGAAACACTGTGCGCCCCTACAGGCCCTTGCGGGCACTTGCAGAACTCTGCAGGAACCCACGGAACTTTATGGAACCCTACCAGCCCCTACGGAAGCCTAAAGACCCTTGCAGGCAGTTACGGAACGGTACAGGGCCCTAGGGAACTTTACCAGCCACTATGGAACTCTACGGGCCCCTACGGAACCCTGCAGAACCCTCCAGAACCTTACAGAATCCCACGGATTCCTACAGACTCCTGCGGGCACTTACTCAACCCTAGAGGACCCTACGGAACACTACTGGCTCCTGCGGTACTCCAGAGGCCTCTAGGGAACCTACGAAGCTCTACGGAACCCTATGGATCCTTACGGAACAGTACGGGCCCCTTCAGACCTCTGCGGGCGCTTATGGAAACCTACAGGACCCTACCGAAACTGTACGAGACTCTACAGGCCCCTAGGGAACACCACAGGCCCCTACGTAACCCTACACAACCCTCCGGAAACATATGGCACCCTACAAGCTCCTACCAACCCCTGCGGGCACTTACATAACTCTACAGGCCCCTACGGAAATCTACGGGACTCTACAGGCCCCTAGGGAACCCTTCAGATTTCGACGGAACCCTACCAGCCCCTCTGGAACCCTACAGAATACTCCAGGACCCGACAGCACTCTACAAGACCCTTAGCAACACAACAGAACCTCACTAAAACCCTATGGGCTCCTACAGAACACTGCAGGTGCCTACGGAACCCTACAGACCCCTACGGAACCCTACAGACACCTGCGGGCACTTATGGAACCCTGCAGGCCCCTACGGAACCCTACAGGTCCCTACAGAACCCCACAGGGCCCTACGGAACTTTACCAGCCACTACGGAACTCTACGGGTCCCTACGGAACCCTGCAGAACCCTCCAGAACCTTACAGAATCCCACAGACTCCTACCAACCCCTGCGGGCACTTACACAACCCTACAGGTCCCTACGGAAATCTACGGGACTCTATGGGCCCCTAGGGAACCCTTCAGATTTCGATGGAACCCTATGAGGCCCTCTGGAACCCTACAGAATACTCCAGGACCCGACAGCACTCTACAAGACCCTTAGCAACACAACGGAACCTCACTAAAACCCTATGGGCTCCTACAGAACACTGCAGGTGCCTACGGCACCCTACAGACCCCTACGGAACCCTACAGACACCTGCGGGCACTTACGGAACCCTGCAGGCCCCTACGGAACCCTACAGGTCCATACAGAACCCCACAGGGCCCTACGGAACTTTACCAGCCACTACGGAACTCTACGGGCCCCTACGGAACCCTGCAGAACCCTCCGGAACCTTACAGAATCCCACAGACTCCTACAGACTTCTGCGGGCACTTACACAACCCTACAGGTCCCTACGGAAATCTACGGGACTCTATGGGCCCCTAGGGAACCCTACAGATTTCGACGGAACCCTACGAGCCCCTCTGGAACCCTACAGAATACTCCAGGACCCGACAGCACTCTACAAGACCCTTAGCAACACAACGGAACCTCACTAAAACCCTATGGGCTCCTACAGAACACTGTAGGCACCTACGGAACCCTACAGACCCCTACAGAATACTACCATCCACTATAGAAAAATATGGCCCTTACGGAACTCTACGGAACCTGGCAGAAACACTGTGCGCCCCTACAGGCCCTTGCGGGCACTTGCAGAACTCTGCAGGAACCCACGGAACTTTATGGAACCCTACCAGCCCCTACGGAAGCCTAAAGACCCTTGCAGGCAGTTACGGAACGGTACAGGGCCCTAGGGAACTTTACCAGCCACTACGGAACTCTACGGGCCCCTACGGAACCCTGCAGAACCCTCCAGAACCTTACAGAATCCCACGGATTCCTACAGACTCCTGCGGGCACTTACTCAACCCTAGAGGACCCTACGGAACACTACTGGCTCCTGCGGTACTCCAGAGGCCTCTAGGGAACCTACGAAGCTCTACGGAACCCTATGGATCCTTACGGAACAGTACGGGCCCCTTCAGACCTCTGCGGGCGCTTATGGAAACCTACAGGACCCTACCGAAACTGTACGAGACTCTACAGGCCCCTAGGGAACACCACAGGCCCCTACGGAACCCTACACAACCCTCCGGAAACATATGGCACCCTACAAGCTCCTACCAACCCCTGCGGGCACTTACATAACTCTACAGGCCCCTACGGAAATCTACGGGACTCTACAGGCCCCTAGGGAACCCTTCAGATTTCGACGGAACCCTACCAGCCCCTCTGGAACCCTACAGAATACTCCAGGACCCGACAGCACTCTACAAGACCCTTAGCAACACAACGGAACCTCACTAAAACCCTATGGGCTCCTACAGAACACTGCAGGTGCCTACGGAACCCTACAGACCCCTACGGAACCCTACAGACACCTGCGGGCACTTACGGAACCCTGCAGGCCCCTACGGAACCCTACAGGTCCATACAGAACCCCACAGGGCCCTACGGAACTTTACCAGCCACTACGGAACTCTACGGGCCCCTACGGAACCCTGCAGAACCCTCCGGAACCTTACAGAATCCCACAGACTCCTACAGACTTCTGCGGGCACTTACACAACCCTACAGGTCCCTACGGAAATCTACGGGACTCTATGGGCCCCTAGGGAACCCTACAGATTTCGACGGAACCCTACGAGCCCCTCTGGAACCCTACAGAATACTCCAGGACCCGACAGCACTCTACAAGACCCTTAGCAACACAACGGAACCTCACTAAAACCCTATGGGCTCCTACAGAACACTGCAGGTGCCTACGGAAACCTACAGACCCCTACAGAATACTACCAGCCACTACAGAAAAATATGGCCCCTACGGAACTCTACGGAACCTGGCAGAAACACTGTGGGCCCCTACAGGCCCTTGCGGGCACTTGCAGAACTCTGCAGGAACCCACGGAACTTTATGGAACCCTACCAGCCCCTACGGAAGCCTAAAGACCCTTGCAGGCAGTTACGGAACGGTACAGGGCCCTAGGGAACTTTACCAGCCACTACGGAACTCTACGGGCCCCTACGGAACCCTGCAGAACCCTCCAGAACCTTACAGAATCCCACGGATTCCTACAGACTCCTGCGGGCACTTACTCAACCCTAGAGGACCCTACGGAACACTACTGGCTCCTGCGGTACTCCACAGGCCTCTAGGGAACCTACGAAGCTCTACGGAACCCTATGGATCCTTACGGAACAGTACGGGCCCCTTCAGACCTCTGCGGGCGCTTATGGAAACCTACAGGACCCTACCGAAACTGTACGAGACTCTACAGGCCCCTAGGGAACACCACAGGCCCCTACGGAACCCTACACAACCCTCCGGAAACATATGGCACCCTACAAGCTCCTACCAACCCCTGCGGGCACTTACATAACTCTACAGGCCCCTACGGAAATCTACGGGACTCTACAGGCCCCTAGGGAACCCTTCAGATTTCGACGGAACCCTACCAGCCCCTCTGGAACCCTACAGAATACTCCAGGACCCGACAGCACTCTACAAGACCCTTAGCAACACAACAGAACCTCACTAAAACCCTATGGGCTCCTACAGAACACTGCAGGTGCCTACGGAACCCTACAGACCCCTACGGAACCCTACAGACACCTGCGGGCACTTATGGAACCCTGCAGGCCCCTACGGAACCCTACAGGTCCATACAGAACCCCACAGGGCCCTACGGAACTTTACCAGCCACTACGGAACTCTACGGGTCCCTACGGAACCCTGCAGAACCCTCCAGAACCTTACAGAATCCCACAGACTCCTACCAACCCCTGCGGGCACTTACACAACCCTACAGGTCCCTACGGAAATCTACGGGACTCTATGGGCCCCTAGGGAACCCTTCAGATTTCGATGGAACCCTATGAGGCCCTCTGGAACCCTACAGAATACTCCAGGACCCGACAGCACTCTACAAGACCCTTAGCAACACAACGGAACCTCACTAAAACCCTATGGGCTCCTACAGAACACTGCAGGTGCCTACGGAAACCTACAGACCCCTACAGAATACTACCAGCCACTACAGAAAAATATGGCCCCTACGGAACTCTACGGAACCTGGCAGAAACACTGTGCGCCCCTACAGGCCCTTGCGGGCACTTGCAGAACTCTGCAGGAACCCACGGAACTTTATGGAACCCTACCAGCCCCTACGGAAGCCTAAAGACCCTTGCAGGCAGTTACGGAACGGTACAGGGCCCTAGGGAACTTTACCAGCCACTACGGAACTCTACGGGCCCCTACGGAACCCTGCAGAACCTTACAGAATCCCACGGATTCCTACAGACTCCTGCGGGCACTTACTCAACCCTAGAGGACCCTACGGAACACTACTGGCTCCTGCGGTACTCCACAGGCCTCTAGGGAACCTACGAAGCTCTACGGAACCCTATGGATCCTTACGGAACAGTACGGGCCCCTTCAGACCTCTGCGGGCGCTTATGGAAACCTACAGGACCCTACCGAAACTGTACGAGACTCTACAGGCCCCTAGGGAACACCACAGGCCCCTACGGAACCCTACACAACCCTCCGGAAACATATGGCACCCTACAAGCTCCTACAAACCCCTGCGGGCACTTACATAACCCTACAGGCCCCTACGGAAATCTACGGGACTCTACGGGCCCCTAGGGAACCCTTCAGATTTCGACGGAACCCTACCAGCCCCTCTGGAACCCTACAGAATACTCCAGGACCCGACAGCACTCTACAAGACCCTTAGCAACACAACGGAACCTCACTAAAACCCTATGGGCTCCTACAGAACACTGCAGGTGCCTACGGATCCCTGCAGGCCCCTACGGAACCCTACAGACACCTGCGGGCACTTACGGAACCCTGCAGGCCCCTACGGAACCCTACAGGTCCATACAGAACCCCACAGGGCCCTACGGAACTTTACCAGCCACTACGGAACTCTACGGGTCCCTACGGAACCCTGCAGAACCCTCCAGAACCTTACAGAATCCCACAGACTCCTACCAACCCCTGCGGGCACTTACACAACCCTACAGGTCCCTACGGAAATCTACGGGACTCTATGGGCCCCTAGGGAACCCTATAGATTTCGATGGAACCCTACGAGCCCCTCTGGAACCCTACAGAATACTCCAGGACCCGACAGCACTCTACAAGACCCTTAGCAACACAACGGAACCTCACTAAAACCCTATGGGCTCCTACAGAACACTGTAGTCGCCTACGGAAACCTACAGACCCCTACAGAATACTACCAGCCACTACAGAAAAATATGGCCCCTACGGAACTCTACGGAACCTGGCAGAAACACTGTGCGCCCCTACAGGCCCTTGCGGGCACTTGCAGAACTCTGCAGGAACCCACGGAACTTTATGGAACCCTACCAGCCCCTACGGAAGCCTAAAGACCCTTGCAGGCAGTTACGGAACGGTACAGGGCCCTAGGGAACTTTACCAGCCACTACGGAACTCTACGGGCCCCTACGGAACCCTGCAGAACCTTACAGAATCCCACGGATTCCTACAGACTCCTGCGGGCACTTACTCAACCCTAGAGGACCCTACGGAACACTGCCAGCTCCTATGGAAGGAACCCTACGGGCCCCTACAGAACACTACTGGCTCCTGCGGTACTCCAGAGGCCTCTAGGGAACCTACGAAGCTCTACGGAGCCCTATGGATCCGTATGGAACAGTACGGGCCCCTTCAGACCTCTGCGGGCGCTTATGGAAACCTACAGGACCCTACGGAACTCTACGAGACTCTACAGGCCCCTAGGGAACACCACAGGCCACTACGGAACCCTACACAACCCTCTGAAAACTTATGGAACCCTATAAGCTCCTACTAACCCCTGCGAGCACTTACACAACCCTACAGGTCCCTACGGCAATCTACGGGACTCTATGCGCCCCTAGGGAACCCTATAGATTTCGATGGAACCCTACCAGCCCCTCCTGAACCCTACAGAATACTCCAGGACCCGACAGCACTCTACAAGACCCTTAGCAACACAACGGAACCTCACTAAAACCCTATGGGCTCCTACAGAACACTGTAGGCGCCTACGGAACCCTACAGACCCCTACAGAATACTACCAGCCACTATAGAAAAATATGGCCCTTACGGAACTCTACGGAACCTGGCAGAAACACTGTGCGCCCCTACAGGCCCTTGCGGGCACTTGCAGAACTCTGCAGGAACCCACGGAACTTTATGGAACCCTACCAGCCTCTACGGAAGCCTAAAGACCCTTGCAGGCAGTTACGGAACGGTACAGGGCCCTAGGGAACTTTACCAGCCACTACGGAACTCTACGGGCCCCTACGGAACCCTGCAGAACCCTCCGGAACCTTACAGAATCCCACGGATTCCTACAGACTCCTGCGGGCACTTACTCAACCCTAGAGGATCCTACGGAACACTGCCAGCTCCTATGGAAGGAACCCTACGGGCCCCTACAGAACACTACTGGCTCCTGCGGTACTCCAGAGGCCTCTAGGGAACCTACGAAGCTCTACGGAGCCCTATGGATTCTTACGGAACTGTACGAGCCCGTTCAGACCTCTGCGGGCAATTATGGAAACCTACAGGACCCTACCGAAACTGTACGAGACTCTACAGGCCCCTAGGGAACACCACAGGCCCCTACGGAACCC
Organism: Numenius arquata; assembly: GCF_964106895.1. NCBI lineage: Eukaryota > Metazoa > Chordata > Aves > Charadriiformes > Scolopacidae > Numenius > Numenius arquata. The sequence continues at coordinate 191,280 of NW_027415329.1, forward strand.
TACACAACCCTCTGAAAACTTATGGAACCCTACAAGCTCCTACCAACCCCTGCGAGCACTTACACAACCCTACAGGTCCCTACGGAAATCTACGGGACTCTATGGGCCCCTAGGGAACCCTATAGATTTCGATGGAACCCTACGAGCCCCTCTGGAACCCTACAGAATACTCCAGGACCCGACAGCACTCTACAAGACCCTTAGCAACACAACGGAACCTCACTAAAACCCTATGGGCTCCTACAGAACACTGCAGGTGCCTACGGAACCCTACAGACCCCTACGGAACCCTACAGACACCTGCGGGCACTTACGGAACCCTGCAGGCCCCTACGGAACCCTACAGGTCCATACAGAACCCCACAGGGCCCTACGGAACTTTACCAGCCACTACGGAACTCTACGGGCCCCTACGGAACCCTGCAGAACCCTCCAGAACCTTACAGAATCCCACAGACTCCTACAGACTTCTGCGGGCACTTACACAACCCTACAGGCCCCTACGGAAATCTACGGGACTCTACGGGCCCCTAGGGAACCCTTCAGATTTCGACGGAACCCTACCAGCCCCTCTGGAACCCTACAGAATACTCCAGGACCCGACAGCACTCTACAAGACCCTTAGCAACACAACGGAACCTCACTAAAACCCTATGGGCTCCTACAGAACACTGCAGGTGCCTACGGAAACCTTCAGACCCCTACAGAATACTACCAGCCACTACAGAAAAATATGGCCCCTACGGAACTCTACGGAACCTGGCAGAAACACTGTGCGCCCCTACAGGCCCTTGCGGGCACTTGCAGAACTCTGCAGGAACCCACGGAACTTTATGGAACCCTACCAGCCCCTACGGAAGCCTAAAGACCCTTGCAGGCAGTTACGGAACGGTACAGGGCCCTAGGGAACTTTACCAGCCACTACGGAACTCTACGGGCCCCTACGGAACCCTGCAGAACCCTCCAGAACCTTACAGAATCCCACGGATTCCTACAGACTCCTGCGGGCACTTACTCAACCCTAGAGGACCCTACGGAACACTACTGGCTCCTGCGGTACTCCACAGGCCTCTAGGGAACCTACGAAGCTCTACGGAACCCTATGGATCCTTACGGAACAGTACGGGCCCCTTCAGACCTCTGCGGGCGCTTATGGAAACCTACAGGACCCTACCGAAACTGTACGAGACTCTACAGGCCCCTAGGGAACACCACAGGCCCCTACGGAACCCTACACAACCCACCGGAAACATATGGCACCCTACAAGCTCCTACCAACCCCTGCGGGCACTTACATAACTCTACAGGCCCCTACGGAAATCTACGGGACTCTACAGGCCCCTAGGGAACCCTTCAGATTTCGACGGAACCCTACCAGCCCCTCTGGAACCCTACAGAATACTCCAGGACCCGACAGCACTCTACAAGACCCTTAGCAACACAACAGAACCTCACTAAAACCCTATGGGCTCCTACAGAACACTGCATGTGCCTACGGAACCCTACAGACCCCTACGGAACCCTACAGACACCTGCGGGCACTTATGGAACCCTGCAGGCCCCTACGGAACCCTACAGGTCCATACAGAACCCCACAGGGCCCTACGGAACTTTACCAGCCACTACGGAACTCTACGGGTCCCTACGGAACCCTGCAGAACCCTCCAGAACCTTACAGAATCCCACAGACTCCTACCAACCCCTGCGGGCACTTACACAACCCTACAGGTCCCTACGGAAATCTACGGGACTCTATGGGCCCCTAGGGAACCCTTCAGATTTCGATGGAACCCTATGAGGCCCTCTGGAACCCTACAGAATACTCCAGGACCCGACAGCACTCTACAAGACCCTTAGCAACACAACGGAACCTCACTAAAACCCTATGGGCTCCTACAGAACACTGCAGGTGCCTACGGAACCCTACAGACCCCTACGGAACCCTACAGACACCTGCGGGCACTTACGGAACCCTGCAGGCCCCTACGGAACCCTACAGGTCCATACAGAACCCCACAGGGCCCTACGGAACTTTACCAGCCACTACGGAACTCTACGGGCCCCTACGGAACCCTGCAGAACCCTCCGGAACCTTACAGAATCCCACAGACTCCTACAGACTTCTGCGGGCACTTACACAACCCTACAGGTCCCTACGGAAATCTACGGGACTCTATGGGCCCCTAGGGAACCCTACAGATTTCGATGGAACCCTACCAGCCCCTCTGGAACACTACAGAATACTCCAGGACCCGACAGCACTCTACAAGACCCTTAGCAACACAACGGAACCTCACTAAAACCCTATGGGCTCCTACAGAACACTGTAGGCGCCTACGGAAACCTACAGACCCCTACAGAATACTACCAGCCACTACAGAAAAATATGGCCCCTACGGAACTCTACGGAACCTGGCAGAAACACTGTGCGCCCCTACAGGCCCTTGCGGGCACTTGCAGAACTCTGCAGGAACCCACGGAACTTTATGGAACCCTACCAGCCCCTACGGAAGCCTAAAGACCCTTGCAAGCAGTTACGGAACGGTACAGGGCCCTAGGGAACTTTACCAGCCACTACGGAACTCTAGGGGCCCCTACGGAACCCTGCAGAACCCTCCAGAACCTTACAGAATCCCACGGATTCCTACAGACTCCTGCGGGCACTTACTCAACCCTAGAGGACCCTACGGAACACTACTGGCTCCTGCGGTACTCCACAGGCCTCTAGGGAACCTACGAAGCTCTACGGAACCCTATGGATCCTTACGGAACAGTACGGGCCCCTTCAGACCTCTGCGGGCGCTTATGGAAACCTACAGGACCCTACCGAAACTGTACGAGACTCTACAGGCCCCTAGGGAACACCACAGGCCCCTACGGAACCCTACACAACCCTCCGGAAACATATGGCACCCTACAAGCTCCTACCAACCCCTGCGGGCACTTACATAACTCTACAGGCCCCTACGGAAATCTACGGGACTCTACAGGCCCCTAGGGAACCCTTCAGATTTCGACGGAACCCTACCAGCCCCTCTGGAACCCTACAGAATACTCCAGGACCCGACAGCACTCTACAAGACCCTTAGCAACACAACAGAACCTCACTAAAACCCTATGGGCTCCTACAGAACACTGCAGGTGCCTACGGAACCCTACAGACCCCTACGGAACCCTACAGACACCTGCGGGCACTTATGGAACCCTGCAGGCCCCTACGGAACCCTACAGGTCCATACAGAACCCCACAGGGCCCTACGGAACTTTACCAGCCACTACGGAACTCTACGGGTCCCTACGGAACCCTGCAGAACCCTCCAGAACCTTACAGAATCCCACAGATTCCTACCAACCCCTGCGGGCACTTACACAACCCTACAGGTCCCTACAGAAATCTACGGGACTCTATGGGCCCCTAGGGAACCCTTCAGATTTCGATGGAACCCTATGAGGCCCTCTGGAACCCTACAGAATACTCCAGGACCCGACAGCACTCTACAAGACCCTTAGCAACACAACGGAACCTCACTAAAACCCTATGGGCTCCTACAGAACACTGCAGGTGCCTACGGAACCCTACAGACCCCTACGGAACCCTACAGACACCTGCGGGCACTTACGGAACCCTGCAGGCCCCTACGGAACCCTACAGGTCCATACAGAACCCCACAGGGCCCTACGGAACTTTACCAGCCACTACGGAACTCTACGGGCCCCTACGGAACCCTGCAGAACCCTCCGGAACCTTACAGAATCCCACAGACTCCTACAGACTTCTGCGGGCACTTACACAACCCTACAGGTCCCTACGGAAATCTACGGGACTCTATGGGCCCCTAGGGAACCCTACAGATTTCGACGGAACCCTACGAGCCCCTCTGGAACCCTACAGAATACTCCAGGACCCGACAGCACTCTACAAGACCCTTAGCAACACAACGGAACCTCACTAAAACCCTATGGGCTCCTACAGAACACTGCAGGTGCCTACGGAAACCTACAGACCCCTACAGAATACTACCAGCCACTACAGAAAAATATGGCCCCTACGGAACTCTACGGAACCTGGCAGAAACACTGTGCGCCCCTACAGGCCCTTGCGGGCACTTGCAGAACTCTGCAGGAACCCACGGAACTTTATGGAACCCTACCAGCCCCTACGGAAGCCTAAAGACCCTTGCAAGCAGTTACGGAACGGTACAGGGCCCTAGGGAACTTTACCAGCCACTACGGAACTCTACGGGCCCCTACGGAACCCTGCAGAACCCTCCAGAACCTTACAGAATCCCACGGATTCCTACAGACTCCTGCGGGCACTTACTCAACCCTAGAGGACCCTACGGAACACTACTGGCTCCTGCGGTACTCCAGAGGCCTCTAGGGAACCTACGAAGCTCTACGGAACCCTATGGATCCTTACGGAACAGTACGGGCCCCTTCAGACCTCTGCGGGCGCTTATGGAAACCTACAGGACCCTACCGAAACTGTACGAGACTCTACAGGCCCCTAGGGAACACCACAGGCCCCTACGGAACCCTACACAACCCTCCGGAAACATATGGCACCCTACAAGCTCCTACCAACCCCTGCGGGCACTTACATAACTCTACAGGCCCCTACGGAAATCTACGGGACTCTACGGGCCCCTAGGGAACCCTTCAGATTTCGACGGAACCCTACCAGCCCCTCTGGAACCCTACAGAATACTCCAGGACCCGACAGCACTCTACAAGACCCTTAGCAACACAACAGAACCTCACTAAAACCCTATGGGCTCCTACAGAACACTGCAGGTGCCTACGGAACCCTACAGACCCCTACGGAACCCTACAGACACCTGCGGGCACTTATGGAACCCTGCAGGCCCCTACGGAACCCTACAGGTCCATACAGAACCCCACAGGGCCCTACGGAACTTTACCAGCCACTACGGAACTCTACGGGTCCCTACGGAACCCTGCAGAACCCTCCAGAACCTTACAGAATCCCACAGACTCCTACCAACCCCTGCGGGCACTTACACAACCCTACAGGTCCCTACAGAAATCTACGGGACTCTATGGGCCCCTAGGGAACCCTTCAGATTTCGATGGAACCCTATGAGGCCCTCTGGAACCCTACAGAATACTCCAGGACCCGACAGCACTCTACAAGACCCTTAGCAACACAACGGAACCTCACTAAAACCCTATGGGCTCCTACAGAACACTGCAGGTGCCTACGGAACCCTACAGACCCCTACGGAACCCTACAGACACCTGCGGGCACTTACGGAACCCTGCAGGCCCCTACGGAACCCTACAGGTCCATACAGAACCCCACAGGGCCCTACGGAACTTTACCAGCCACTACGGAACTCTACGGGCCCCTACGGAACCCTGCAGAACCCTCCGGAACCTTACAGAATCCCACAGACTCCTACAGACTTCTGCGGGCACTTACACAACCCTACAGGTCCCTACGGAAATCTACGGGACTCTATGGGCCCCTAGGGAACCCTACAGATTTCGACGGAACCCTACGAGCCCCTCTGGAACCCTACAGAATACTCCAGGACCCGACAGCACTCTACAAGACCCTTAGCAACACAACGGAACCTCACTAAAACCCTATGGGCTCCTACAGAACACTGCAGGTGCCTACGGAAACCTACAGACCCCTACAGAATACTACCAGCCACTACAGAAAAATATGGCCCCTACGGAACTCTACGGAACCTGGCAGAAACACTGTGCGCCCCTACAGGCCCTTGCGGGCACTTGCAGAACTCTGCAGGAACCCACGGAACTTTATGGAACCCTACCAGCCCCTACGGAAGCCTAAAGACCCTTGCAGGCAGTTACGGAACGGTACAGGGCCCTAGGGAACTTTACCAGCCACTACGGAACTCTACGGGCCCCTACGGAACCCTGCAGAACCCTCCAGAACCTTACAGAATCCCACGGATTCCTACAGACTCCTGCGGGCACTTACTCAACCCTAGAGGACCCTACGGAACACTACTGGCTCCTGCGGTACTCCACAGGCCTCTAGGGAACCTACGAAGCTCTACGGAACCCTATGGATCCTTACGGAACAGTTCGGGCCCCTTCAGACCTCTGCGGGCGCTTATGGAAACCTACAGGACCCTACCGAAACTGTACGAGACTCTACAGGCCCCTAGGGAACACCACAGGCCCCTACGGAACCCTACACAACCCTCCGGAAACATATGGCACCCTACAAGCTCCTACCAACCCCTGCGGGCACTTACATAACTCTACAGGCCCCTACGGAAATCTACGGGACTCTACGGGCCCCTAGGGAACCCTTCAGATTTCGACGGAACCCTACCAGCCCCTCTGGAACCCTACAGAATACTCCAGGACCCGACAGCACTCTACAAGACCCTTAGCAACACAACAGAACCTCACTAAAACCCTATGGGCTCCTACAGAACACTGCAGGTGCCTACGGAACCCTACAGACCCCTACGGAACCCTACAGACACCTGCGGGCACTTATGGAACCCTGCAGGCCCCTACGGAACCCTACAGGTCCATACAGAACCCCACAGGGCCCTACGGAACTTTACCAGCCACTACGGAACTCTACGGGTCCCTACGGAACCCTGCAGAACCCTCCAGAACCTTACAGAATCCCACAGACTCCTACCAACCCCTGCGGGCACTTACACAACCCTACAGGTCCCTACGGAAATCTACGGGACTCTATGGGCCCCTAGGGAACCCTTCAGATTTCGATGGAACCCTATGAGGCCCTCTGGAACCCTACAGAATACTCCAGGACCCGACAGCACTCTACAAGACCCTTAGCAACACAACGGAACCTCACTAAAACCCTATGGGCTCCTACAGAACACTGTAGGCGCCTACGGAAACCTACAGACCCCTACAGAATACTACCAGCCACTACAGAAAAATATGGCCCCTACGGAACTCTACGGAACCTGGCAGAAACACTGTGCGCCCCTACAGGCCCTTGCGGGCACTTGCAGAACTCTGCAGGAACCCACGGAACTTTATGGAACCCTACCAGCCCCTACGGAAGCCTAAAGACCCTTGCAAGCAGTTACGGAACGGTACAGGGCCCTAGGGAACTTTACCAGCCACTACGGAACTCTAGGGGCCCCTACGGAACCCTGCAGAACCCTCCAGAACCTTACAGAATCCCACGGATTCCTACAGACTCCTGCGGGCACTTACTCAACCCTAGAGGACCCTACGGAACACTACTGGCTCCTGCGGTACTCCACAGGCCTCTAGGGAACCTACGAAGCTCTACGGAACCCTATGGATCCTTACGGAACAGTACGGGCCCCTTCAGACCTCTGCGGGCGCTTATGGAAACCTACAGGACCCTACCGAAACTGTACGAGACTCTACAGGCCCCTAGGGAACACCACAGGCCCCTACGGAACCCTACACAACCCTCCGGAAACATATGGCACCCTACAAGCTCCTACCAACCCCTGCGGGCACTTACATAACTCTACAGGCCCCTACGGAAATCTACGGGACTCTACGGGCCCCTAGGGAACCCTTCAGATTTCGACGGAACCCTACCAGCCCCTCTGGAACCCTACAGAATACTCCAGGACCCGACAGCACTCTACAAGACCCTTAGCAACACAACAGAACCTCACTAAAACCCTATGGGCTCCTACAGAACACTGCAGGTGCCTACGGAACCCTACAGACCCCTACGGAACCCTACAGACACCTGCGGGCACTTATGGAACCCTGCAGGCCCCTACGGAACCCTACAGGTCCATACAGAACCCCACAGGGCCCTACGGAACTTTACCAGCCACTACGGAACTCTACGGGTCCCTACGGAACCCTGCAGAACCCTCCAGAACCTTACAGAATCCCACAGACTCCTACCAACCCCTGCGGGCACTTACACAACCCTACAGGTCCCTACGGAAATCTACGGGACTCTATGGGCCCCTAGGGAACCCTTCAGATTTCGATGGAACCCTATGAGGCCCTCTGGAACCCTACAGAATACTCCAGGACCCGACAGCACTCTACAAGACCCTTAGCAACACAACGGAACCTCACTAAAACCCTATGGGCTCCTACAGAACACTGCAGGTGCCTACGGAACCCTACAGACCCCTACGGAACCCTACAGACACCTGCGGGCACTTACGGAACCCTGCAGGCCCCTACGGAACCCTACAGGTCCATACAGAACCCCACAGGGCCCTACGGAACTTTACCAGCCACTACGGAACTCTACGGGCCCCTACGGAACCCTGCAGAACCCTCCGGAACCTTACAGAATCCCACAGACTCCTACAGACTTCTGCGGGCACTTACACAACCCTACAGGTCCCTACGGAAATCTACGGGACTCTATGGGCCCCTAGGGAACCCTACAGATTTCGACGGAACCCTACGAGCCCCTCTGGAACCCTACAGAATACTCCAGGACCCGACAGCACTCTACAAGACCCTTAGCAACACAACGGAACCTCACTAAAACCCTATGGGCTCCTACAGAACACTGCAGGTGCCTACGGAAACCTACAGACCCCTACAGAATACTACCAGCCACTACAGAAAAATATGGCCCCTACGGAACTCTACGGAACCTGGCAGAAACACTGTGCGCCCCTACAGGCCCTTGCGGGCACTTGCAGAACTCTGCAGGAACCCACGGAACTTTATGGAACCCTACCAGCCCCTACGGAAGCCTAAAGACCCTTGCAGGCAGTTACGGAACGGTACAGGGCCCTAGGGAACTTTACCAGCCACTACGGAACTCTACGGGCCCCTACGGAACCCTGCAGAACCCTCCAGAACCTTACAGAATCCCACGGATTCCTACAGACTCCTGCGGGCACTTACTCAACCCTAGAGGACCCTACGGAACACTACTGGCTCCTGCGGTACTCCAGAGGCCTCTAGGGAACCTACGAAGCTCTACGGAACCCTATGGATCCTTACGGAACAGTTCGGGCCCCTTCAGACCTCTGCGGGCGCTTATGGAAACCTACAGGACCCTACCGAAACTGTACGAGACTCTACAGGCCCCTAGGGAACACCACAGGCCCCTACGGAACCCTACACAACCCTCCGGAAACATATGGCACCCTACAAGCTCCTACCAACCCCTGCGGGCACTTACATAACTCTACAGGCCCCTACGGAAATCTACGGGACTCTACGGGCCCCTAGGGAACCCTTCAGATTTCGACGGAACCCTACCAGCCCCTCTGGAACCCTACAGAATACTCCAGGACCCGACAGCACTCTACAAGACCCTTAGCAACACAACAGAACCTCACTAAAACCCTATGGGCTCCTACAGAACACTGCAGGTGCCTACGGAACCCTACAGACCCCTACGGAACCCTACAGACACCTGCGGGCACTTATGGAACCCTGCAGGCCCCTACGGAACCCTACAGGTCCATACAGAACCCCACAGGGCCCTACGGAACTTTACCAGCCACTACGGAACTCTACGGGTCCCTACGGAACCCTGCAGAACCCTCCAGAACCTTACAGAATCCCACAGACTCCTACCAACCCCTGCGGGCACTTACACAACCCTACAGGTCCCTACGGAAATCTACGGGACTCTATGGGCCCCTAGGGAACCCTTCAGATTTCGATGGAACCCTATGAGGCCCTCTGGAACCCTACAGAATACTCCAGGACCCGACAGCACTCTACAAGACCCTTAGCAACACAACGGAACCTCACTAAAACCCTATGGGCTCCTACAGAACACTGCAGGTGCCTACGGCACCCTACAGACCCCTACGGAACCCTACAGACACCTGCGGGCACTTACGGAACCCTGCAGGCCCCTACGGAACCCTACAGGTCCATACAGAACCCCACAGGGCCCTACGGAACTTTACCAGCCACTACGGAACTCTACGGGCCCCTACGGAACCCTGCAGAACCCTCCGGAACCTTACAGAATCCCACAGACTCCTACAGACTTCTGCGGGCACTTACACAACCCTACAGGTCCCTACGGAAATCTACGGGACTCTATGGGCCCCTAGGGAACCCTACAGATTTCGACGGAACCCTACGAGCCCCTCTGGAACCCTACAGAATACTCCAGGACCCGACAGCACTCTACAAGACCCTTAGCAACACAACGGAACCTCACTAAAACCCTATGGGCTCCTACAGAACACTGCAGGTGCCTACGGAAACCTACAGACCCCTACAGAATACTACCAGCCACTACAGAAAAATATGGCCCCTACGGAATTCTACGGAACCTGGCAGAAACACTGTGCGCCCCTACAGGCCCTTGCGGGCACTTGCAGAACTCTGCAGGAACCCACGGAACTTTATGGAACCCTACCAGCCCCTACGGAAGCCTAAAGACCCTTGCAGGCAGTTACGGAACGGTACAGGGCCCTAGGGAACTTTACCAGCCACTACGGAACTCTACGGGCCCCTACGGAACCCTGCAGAACCCTCCAGAACCTTACAGAATCCCACGGATTCCTACAGACTCCTGCGGGCACTTACTCAACCCTAGAGGACCCTACGGAACACTACTGGCTCCTGCGGTACTCCAGAGGCCTCTAGGGAACCTACGAAGCTCTACGGAACCCTATGGATCCTTACGGAACAGTTCGGGCCCCTTCAGACCTCTGCGGGCGCTTATGGAAACCTACAGGACCCTACCGAAACTGTACGAGACTCTACAGGCCCCTAGGGAACACCACAGGCCCCTACGGAACCCTACACAACCCTCCGGAAACATATGGCACCCTACAAGCTCCTACCAACCCCTGCGGGCACTTACATAACTCTACAGGCCCCTACGGAAATCTACGGGACTCTACGGGCCCCTAGGGAACCCTTCAGATTTCGACGGAACCCTACCAGCCCCTCTGGAACCCTACAGAATACTCCAGGACCCGACAGCACTCTACAAGACCCTTAGCAACACAACAGAACCTCACTAAAACCCTATGGGCTCCTACAGAACACTGCAGGTGCCTACGGAACCCTACAGACCCCTACGGAACCCTACAGACACCTGCGGGCACTTACGGAACCCTGCAGGCCCCTACGGAACCCTACAGGTCCATACAGAACCCCACAGGGCCCTACGGAACTTTACCAGCCACTACGGAACTCTACGGGTCCCTACGGAACCCTGCAGAACCCTCCAGAACCTTACAGAATCCCACAGACTCCTACCAACCCCTGCGGGCACTTACACAACCCTACAGGTCCCTACGGAAATCTACGGGACTCTATGGGCCCCTAGGGAACCCTTCAGATTTCGATGGAACCCTATGAGGCCCTCTGGAACCCTACAGAATACTCCAGGACCCGACAGCACTCTACAAGACCCTTAGCAACACAACGGAACCTCACTAAAACCCTATGGGCTCCTACAGAACACTGCAGGTGCCTACGGCACCCTACAGACCCCTACGGAACCCTACAGACACCTGCGGGCACTTACGGAACCCTGCAGGCCCCTACGGAACCCTACAGGTCCATACAGAACCCCACAGGGCCCTACGGAACTTTACCAGCCACTACGGAACTCTACGGGCCCCTACGGAACCCTGCAGAACCCTCCGGAACCTTACAGAATCCCACAGACTCCTACAGACTTCTGCGGGCACTTACACAACCCTACAGGTCCCTACGGAAATCTACGGGACTCTATGGGCCCCTAGGGAACCCTACAGATTTCGACGGAACCCTACGAGCCCCTCTGGAACCCTACAGAATACTCCAGGACCCGACAGCACTCTACAAGACCCTTAGCAACACAACGGAACCTCACTAAAACCCTATGGGCTCCTACAGAACACTGCAGGTGCCTACGGAAACCTACAGACCCCTACAGAATACTACCAGCCACTACAGAAAAATATGGCCCCTACGGAACTCTACGGAACCTGGCAGAAACACTGTGGGCCCCTACAGGCCCTTGCGGGCACTTGCAGAACTCTGCAGGAACCCACGGAACTTTATGGAACCCTACCAGCCCCTACGGAAGCCTAAAGACCCTTGCAGGCAGTTACGGAACGGTACAGGGCCCTAGGGAACTTTACCAGCCACTACGGAACTCTACGGGCCCCTACGGAACCCTGCAGAACCCTCCAGAACCTTACAGAATCCCACGGATTCCTACAGACTCCTGCGGGCACTTACTCAACCCTAGAGGACCCTACGGAACACTACTGGCTCCTGCGGTACTCCACAGGCCTCTAGGGAACCTACGAAGCTCTACGGAACCCTATGGATCCTTACGGAACAGTTCGGGCCCCTTCAGACCTCTGCGGGCGCTTATGGAAACCTACAGGACCCTACCGAAACTGTACGAGACTCTACAGGCCCCTAGGGAACACCACAGGCCCCTACGGAACCCTACACAACCCTCCGGAAACATATGGCACCCTACAAGCTCCTACCAACCCCTGCGGGCACTTACATAACTCTACAGGCCCCTACGGAAATCTACGGGACTCTACGGGCCCCTAGGGAACCCTTCAGATTTCGACGGAACCCTACCAGCCCCTCTGGAACCCTACAGAATACTCCAGGACCCGACAGCACTCTACAAGACCCTTAGCAACACAACAGAACCTCACTAAAACCCTATGGGCTCCTACAGAACACTGCAGGTGCCTACGGAACCCTACAGACCCCTACGGAACCCTACAGACACCTGCGGGCACTTATGGAACCCTGCAGGCCCCTACGGAACCCTACAGGTCCATACAGAACCCCACAGGGCCCTACGGAACTTTACCAGCCACTACGGAACTCTACGGGTCCCTACGGAACCCTGCAGAACCCTCCAGAACCTTACAGAATCCCACAGACTCCTACCAACCCCTGCGGGCACTTACACAACCCTACAGGTCCCTACGGAAATCTACGGGACTCTATGGGCCCCTAGGGAACCCTTCAGATTTCGATGGAACCCTATGAGGCCCTCTGGAACCCTACAGAATACTCCAGGACCCGACAGCACTCTACAAGACCCTTAGCAACACAACGGAACCTCACTAAAACCCTATGGGCTCCTACAGAACACTGCAGGTGCCTACGGCACCCTACAGACCCCTACGGAACCCTACAGACACCTGCGGGCACTTACGGAACCCTGCAGGCCCCTACGGAACCCTACAGGTCCATACAGAACCCCACAGGGCCCTACGGAACTTTACCAGCCACTACGGAACTCTACGGGCCCCTACGGAACCCTGCAGAACCCTCCGGAACCTTACAGAATCCCACAGACTCCTACAGACTTCTGCGGGCACTTACACAACCCTACAGGTCCCTACGGAAATCTACGGGACTCTATGGGCCCCTAGGGAACCCTACAGATTTCGACGGAACCCTACGAGCCCCTCTGGAACCCTACAGAATACTCCAGGACCCGACAGCACTCTACAAGACCCTTAGCAACACAACGGAACCTCACTAAAACCCTATGGGCTCCTACAGAACACTGCAGGTGCCTACGGAAACCTACAGACCCCTACAGAATACTACCAGCCACTACAGAAAAATATGGCCCCTACGGAATTCTACGGAACCTGGCAGAAACACTGTGCGCCCCTACAGGCCCTTGCGGGCACTTGCAGAACTCTGCAGGAACCCACGGAACTTTATGGAACCCTACCAGCCCCTACGGAAGCCTAAAGACCCTTGCAGGCAGTTACGGAACGGTACAGGGCCCTAGGGAACTTTACCAGCCACTACGGAACTCTACGGGCCCCTACGGAACCCTGCAGAACCCTCCAGAACCTTACAGAATCCCACGGATTCCTACAGACTCCTGCGGGCACTTACTCAACCCTAGAGGACCCTACGGAACACTACTGGCTCCTGCGGTACTCCAGAGGCCTCTAGGGAACCTACGAAGCTCTACGGAACCCTATGGATCCTTACGGAACAGTTCGGGCCCCTTCAGACCTCTGCGGGCGCTTATGGAAACCTACAGGACCCTACCGAAACTGTACGAGACTCTACAGGCCCCTAGGGAACACCACAGGCCCCTACGGAACCCTACACAACCCTCCGGAAACATATGGCACCCTACAAGCTCCTACCAACCCCTGCGGGCACTTACATAACTCTACAGGCCCCTACGGAAATCTACGGGACTCTACGGGCCCCTAGGGAACCCTTCAGATTTCGACGGAACCCTACCAGCCCCTCTGGAACCCTACAGAATACTCCAGGACCCGACAGCACTCTACAAGACCCTTAGCAACACAACAGAACCTCACTAAAACCCTATGGGCTCCTACAGAACACTGCAGGTGCCTACGGAACCCTACAGACCCCTACGGAACCCTACAGACACCTGCGGGCACTTACGGAACCCTGCAGGCCCCTACGGAACCCTACAGGTCCATACAGAACCCCACAGGGCCCTACGGAACTTTACCAGCCACTACGGAACTCTACGGGTCCCTACGGAACCCTGCAGAACCCTCCAGAACCTTACAGAATCCCACAGACTCCTACCAACCCCTGCGGGCACTTACACAACCCTACAGGTCCCTACGGAAATCTACGGGACTCTATGGGCCCCTAGGGAACCCTTCAGATTTCGATGGAACCCTATGAGGCCCTCTGGAACCCTACAGAATACTCCAGGACCCGACAGCACTCTACAAGACCCTTAGCAACACAACGGAACCTCACTAAAACCCTATGGGCTCCTACAGAACACTGCAGGTGCCTACGGAACCCTACAGACCCCTACGGAACCCTACAGACACCTGCGGGCACTTACGGAACCCTGCAGGCCCCTACGGAACCCTACAGGTCCATACAGAACCCCACAGGGCCCTACGGAACTTTACCAGCCACTACGGAACTCTACGGGCCCCTACGGAACCCTGCAGAACCCTCCGGAACCTTACAGAATCCCACAGACTCCTACAGACTTCTGCGGGCACTTACACAACCCTACAGGTCCCTACGGAAATCTACGGGACTCTATGGGCCCCTAGGGAACCCTACAGATTTCGACGGAACCCTACGAGCCCCTCTGGAACCCTACAGAATACTCCAGGACCCGACAGCACTCTACAAGACCCTTAGCAACACAACGGAACCTCACTAAAACCCTATGGGCTCCTACAGAACACTGCAGGTGCCTACGGAAACCTACAGACCCCTACAGAATACTACCAGCCACTACAGAAAAATATGGCCCCTACGGAACTCTACGGAACCTGGCAGAAACACTGTGGGCCCCTACAGGCCCTTGCGGGCACTTGCAGAACTCTGCAGGAACCCACGGAACTTTATGGAACCCTACCAGCCCCTACGGAAGCCTAAAGACCCTTGCAGGCAGTTACGGAACGGTACAGGGCCCTAGGGAACTTTACCAGCCACTACGGAACTCTACGGGCCCCTACGGAACCCTGCAGAACCCTCCAGAACCTTACAGAATCCCACGGATTCCTACAGACTCCTGCGGGCACTTACTCAACCCTAGAGGACCCTACGGAACACTACTGGCTCCTGCGGTACTCCAGAGGCCTCTAGGGAACCTACGAAGCTCTACGGAACCCTATGGATCCTTACGGAACAGTTCGGGCCCCTTCAGACCTCTGCGGGCGCTTATGGAAACCTACAGGACCCTACCGAAACTGTACGAGACTCTACAGGCCCCTAGGGAACACCACAGGCCCCTACGGAACCCTACACAACCCTCCGGAAACATATGGCACCCTACAAGCTCCTACCAACCCCTGCGGGCACTTACATAACTCTACAGGCCCCTACGGAAATCTACGGGACTCTACGGGCCCCTAGGGAACCCTTCAGATTTCGACGGAACCCTACGAGCCCCTCTGGAACCCTACAGAATACTCCAGGACCCGACAGCACTCTACAAGACCCTTAGCAACACAACAGAACCTCACTAAAACCCTATGGGCTCCTACAGAACACTGCAGGTGCCTACGGAACCCTACAGACCCCTACGGAACCCTACAGACACCTGCGGGCACTTACGGAACCCTGCAGGCCCCTACGGAACCCTACAGGTCCATACAGAACCCCACAGGGCCCTACGGAACTTTACCAGCCACTACGGAACTCTACGGGTCCCTACGGAACCCTGCAGAACCCTCCAGAACCTTACAGAATCCCACAGACTCCTACCAACCCCTGCGGGCACTTACACAACCCTACAGGTCCCTACGGAAATCTACGGGACTCTATGGGCCCCTAGGGAACCCTTCAGATTTCGATGGAACCCTATGAGGCCCTCTGGAACCCTACAGAATACTCCAGGACCCGACAGCACTCTACAAGACCCTTAGCAACACAACGGAACCTCACTAAAACCCTATGGGCTCCTACAGAACACTGCAGGTGCCTACGGCACCCTACAGACCCCTACGGAACCCTACAGACACCTGCGGGCACTTACGGAACCCTGCAGGCCCCTACGGAACCCTACAGGTCCATACAGAACCCCACAGGGCCCTACGGAACTTTACCAGCCACTACGGAACTCTACGGGCCCCTACGGAACCCTGCAGAACCCTCCGGAACCTTACAGAATCCCACAGACTCCTACAGACTTCTGCGGGCACTTACACAACCCTACAGGTCCCTACGGAAATCTACGGGACTCTATGGGCCCCTAGGGAACCCTACAGATTTCGACGGAACCCTACGAGCCCCTCTGGAACCCTACAGAATACTCCAGGACCCGACAGCACTCTACAAGACCCTTAGCAACACAACGGAACCTCACTAAAACCCTATGGGCTCCTACAGAACACTGCAGGTGCCTACGGAAACCTACAGACCCCTACAGAATACTACCAGCCACTACAGAAAAATATGGCCCCTACGGAACTCTACGGAACCTGGCAGAAACACTGTGCGCCCCTACAGGCCCTTGCGGGCACTTGCAGAACTCTGCAGGAACCCACGGAACTTTATGGAACCCTACCAGCCCCTACGGAAGCCTAAAGACCCTTGCAGGCAGTTACGGAACGGTACAGGGCCCTAGGGAACTTTACCAGCCACTACGGAACTCTACGGGCCCCTACGGAACCCTGCAGAACCCTCCAGAACCTTACAGAATCCCACGGATTCCTACAGACTCCTGCGGGCACTTACTCAACCCTAGAGGACCCTACGGAACACTACTGGCTCCTGCGGTACTCCACAGGCCTCTAGGGAACCTACGAAGCTCTACGGAACCCTATGGATCCTTACGGAACAGTTCGGGCCCCTTCAGACCTCTGCGGGCGCTTATGGAAACCTACAGGACCCTACCGAAACTGTACGAGACTCTACAGGCCCCTAGGGAACACCACAGGCCCCTACGGAACCCTACACAACCCTCCGGAAACATATGGCACCCTACAAGCTCCTACCAACCCCTGCGGGCACTTACATAACTCTACAGGCCCCTACGGAAATCTACGGGACTCTACGGGCCCCTAGGGAACCCTTCAGATTTCGACGGAACCCTACCAGCCCCTCTGGAACCCTACAGAATACTCCAGGACCCGACAGCACTCTACAAGACCCTTAGCAACACAACGGAACCTCACTAAAACCCTATGGGCTCCTACAGAACACTGCAGGTGCCTACGGAACCCTACAGACCCCTACGGAACCCTACAGACACCTGCGGGCACTTACGGAACCCTGCAGGCCCCTACGGAACCCTACAGGTCCATACAGAACCCCACAGGGCCCTACGGAACTTTACCAGCCACTACGGAACTCTACGGGTCCCTACGGAACCCTGCAGAACCCTCCAGAACCTTACAGAATCCCACAGACTCCTACCAACCCCTGCGGGCACTTACACAACCCTACAGGTCCCTACGGAAATCTACGGGACTCTATGGGCCCCTAGGGAACCCTTCAGATTTCGATGGAACCCTATGAGGCCCTCTGGAACCCTACAGAATACTCCAGGACCCGACAGCACTCTACAAGACCCTTAGCAACACAACGGAACCTCACTAAAACCCTATGGGCTCCTACAGAACACTGCAGGTGCCTACGGAACCCTACAGACCCCTACGGAACCCTACAGACACCTGCGGGCACTTACGGAACCCTGCAGGCCCCTACGGAACCCTACAGGTCCATACAGAACCCCACAGGGCCCTACGGAACTTTACCAGCCACTACGGAACTCTACGGGCCCCTACGGAACCCTGCAGAACCCTCCGGAACCTTACAGAATCCCACAGACTCCTACAGACTTCTGCGGGCACTTACACAACCCTACAGGTCCCTACGGAAATCTACGGGACTCTATGGGCCCCTAGGGAACCCTACAGATTTCGACGGAACCCTACGAGCCCCTCTGGAACCCTACAGAATACTCCAGGACCCGACAGCACTCTACAAGACCCTTAGCAACACAACGGAACCTCACTAAAACCCTATGGGCTCCTACAGAACACTGCAGGTGCCTACGGAAACCTACAGACCCCTACAGAATACTACCAGCCACTACAGAAAAATATGGCCCCTACGGAACTCTACGGAACCTGGCAGAAACACTGTGCGCCCCTACAGGCCCTTGCGGGCACTTGCAGAACTCTGCAGGAACCCACGGAACTTTATGGAACCCTACCAGCCCCTACGGAAGCCTAAAGACCCTTGCAGGCAGTTACGGAACGGTACAGGGCCCTAGGGAACTTTACCAGCCACTACGGAACTCTACGGGCCCCTACGGAACCCTGCAGAACCCTCCAGAACCTTACAGAATCCCACGGATTCCTACAGACTCCTGCGGGCACTTACTCAACCCTAGAGGACCCTACGGAACACTACTGGCTCCTGCGGTACTCCACAGGCCTCTAGGGAACCTACGAAGCTCTACGGAACCCTATGGATCCTTACGGAACAGTTCGGGCCCCTTCAGACCTCTGCGGGCGCTTATGGAAACCTACAGGACCCTACCGAAACTGTACGAGACTCTACAGGCCCCTAGGGAACACCACAGGCCCCTACGGAACCCTACACAACCCTCCGGAAACATATGGCACCCTACAAGCTCCTACCAACCCCTGCGGGCACTTACATAACTCTACAGGCCCCTACGGAAATCTACGGGACTCTACGGGCCCCTAGGGAACCCTTCAGATTTCGACGGAACCCTACCAGCCCCTCTGGAACCCTACAGAATACTCCAGGACCCGACAGCACTCTACAAGACCCTTAGCAACACAACAGAACCTCACTAAAACCCTATGGGCTCCTACAGAACACTGCAGGTGCCTACGGAACCCTACAGACCCCTACGGAACCCTACAGACACCTGCGGGCACTTACGGAACCCTGCAGGCCCCTACGGAACCCTACAGGTCCATACAGAACCCCACAGGGCCCTACGGAACTTTACCAGCCACTACGGAACTCTACGGGTCCCTACGGAACCCTGCAGAACCCTCCAGAACCTTACAGAATCCCACAGACTCCTACCAACCCCTGCGGGCACTTACACAACCCTACAGGTCCCTACAGAAATCTACGGGACTCTATGGGCCCCTAGGGAACCCTTCAGATTTCGATGGAACCCTATGAGGCCCTCTGGAACCCTACAGAATACTCCAGGACCCGACAGCACTCTACAAGACCCTTAGCAACACAACGGAACCTCACTAAAACCCTATGGGCTCCTACAGAACACTGCAGGTGCCTACGGCACCCTACAGACCCCTACGGAACCCTACAGACACCTGCGGGCACTTACGGAACCCTGCAGGCCCCTACGGAACCCTACAGGTCCATACAGAACCCCACAGGGCCCTACGGAACTTTACCAGCCACTACGGAACTCTACGGGCCCCTACGGAACCCTGCTGAACCCTCCGGAACCTTACAGAATCCCACAGACTCCTACAGACTTCTGCGGGCACTTACACAACCCTACAGGTCCCTACGGAAATCTACGGGACTCTATGGGCCCCTAGGGAACCCTACAGATTTCGACGGAACCCTACGAGCCCCTCTGGAACCCTACAGAATACTCCAGGACCCGACAGCACTCTACAAGACCCTTAGCAACACAACGGAACCTCACTAAAACCCTATGGGCTCCTACAGAACACTGCAGGTGCCTACGGAAACCTACAGACCCCTACAGAATACTACCAGCCACTACAGAAAAATATGGCCCCTACGGAACTCTACGGAACCTGGCAGAAACACTGTGCGCCCCTACAGGCCCTTGCGGGCACTTGCAGAACTCTGCAGGAACCCACGGAACTTTATGGAACCCTACCAGCCCCTACGGAAGCCTAAAGACCCTTGCAGGCAGTTACGGAACGGTACAGGGCCCTAGGGAACTTTACCAGCCACTACGGAACTCTACGGGCCCCTACGGAACCCTGCAGAACCCTCCAGAACCTTACAGAATCCCACGGATTCCTACAGACTCCTGCGGGCACTTACTCAACCCTAGAGGACCCTACGGAACACTACTGGCTCCTGCGGTACTCCACAGGCCTCTAGGGAACCTACGAAGCTCTACGGAACCCTATGGATCCTTACGGAACAGTTCGGGCCCCTTCAGACCTCTGCGGGCGCTTATGGAAACCTACAGGACCCTACCGAAACTGTACGAGACTCTACAGGCCCCTAGGGAACACCACAGGCCCCTACGGAACCCTACACAACCCTCCGGAAACATATGGCACCCTACAAGCTCCTACCAACCCCTGCGGGCACTTACATAACTCTACAGGCCCCTACGGAAATCTACGGGACTCTACGGGCCCCTAGGGAACCCTTCAGATTTCGACGGAACCCTACCAGCCCCTCTGGAACCCTACAGAATACTCCAGGACCCGACAGCACTCTACAAGACCCTTAGCAACACAACAGAACCTCACTAAAACCCTATGGGCTCCTACAGAACACTGCAGGTGCCTACGGAACCCTACAGACCCCTACGGAACCCTACAGACACCTGCGGGCACTTATGGAACCCTGCAGGCCCCTACGGAACCCTACAGGTCCATACAGAACCCCACAGGGCCCTACGGAACTTTACCAGCCACTACGGAACTCTACGGGTCCCTACGGAACCCTGCAGAACCCTCCAGAACCTTACAGAATCCCACAGACTCCTACCAACCCCTGCGGGCACTTACACAACCCTACAGGTCCCTACGGAAATCTACGGGACTCTATGGGCCCCTAGGGAACCCTTCAGATTTCGATGGAACCCTATGAGGCCCTCTGGAACCCTACAGAATACTCCAGGACCCGACAGCACTCTACAAGACCCTTAGCAACACAACGGAACCTCACTAAAACCCTATGGGCTCCTACAGAACACTGCAGGTGCCTACGGCACCCTACAGACCCCTACGGAACCCTACAGACACCTGCGGGCACTTACGGAACCCTGCAGGCCCCTACGGAACCCTACAGGTCCATACAGAACCCCACAGGGCCCTACGGAACTTTACCAGCCACTACGGAACTCTACGGGCCCCTACGGAACCCTGCAGAACCCTCCGGAACCTTACAGAATCCCACAGACTCCTACAGACTTCTGCGGGCACTTACACAACCCTACAGGTCCCTACGGAAATCTACGGGACTCTATGGGCCCCTAGGGAACCCTACAGATTTCGACGGAACCCTACGAGCCCCTCTGGAACCCTACAGAATACTCCAGGACCCGACAGCACTCTACAAGACCCTTAGCAACACAACGGAACCTCACTAAAACCCTATGGGCTCCTACAGAACACTGCAGGTGCCTACGGAAACCTACAGACCCCTACAGAATACTACCAGCCACTACAGAAAAATATGGCCCCTACGGAACTCTACGGAACCTGGCAGAAACACTGTGCGCCCCTACAGGCCCTTGCGGGCACTTGCAGAACTCTGCAGGAACCCACGGAACTTTATGGAACCCTACCAGCCCCTACGGAAGCCTAAAGACCCTTGCAGGCAGTTACGGAACGGTACAGGGCCCTAGGGAACTTTACCAGCCACTACGGAACTCTACGGGCCCCTACGGAACCCTGCAGAACCCTCCAGAACCTTACAGAATCCCACGGATTCCTACAGACTCCTGCGGGCACTTACTCAACCCTAGAGGACCCTACGGAACACTACTGGCTCCTGCGGTACTCCACAGGCCTCTAGGGAACCTACGAAGCTCTACGGAACCCTATGGATCCTTACGGAACAGTTCGGGCCCCTTCAGACCTCTGCGGGCGCTTATGGAAACCTACAGGACCCTACCGAAACTGTACGAGACTCTACAGGCCCCTAGGGAACACCACAGGCCCCTACGGAACCCTACACAACCCTCCGGAAACATATGGCACCCTACAAGCTCCTACCAACCCCTGCGGGCACTTACATAACTCTACAGGCCCCTACGGAAATCTACGGGACTCTACGGGCCCCTAGGGAACCCTTCAGATTTCGACGGAACCCTACCAGCCCCTCTGGAACCCTACAGAATACTCCAGGACCCGACAGCACTCTACAAGACCCTTAGCAACACAACAGAACCTCACTAAAACCCTATGGGCTCCTACAGAACACTGCAGGTGCCTACGGAACCCTACAGACCCCTACGGAACCCTACAGACACCTGCGGGCACTTACGGAACCCTGCAGGCCCCTACGGAACCCTACAGGTCCATACAGAACCCCACAGGGCCCTACGGAACTTTACCAGCCACTACGGAACTCTACGGGTCCCTACGGAACCCTGCAGAACCCTCCAGAACCTTACAGAATCCCACAGACTCCTACCAACCCCTGCGGGCACTTACACAACCCTACAGGTCCCTACGGAAATCTACGGGACTCTATGGGCCCCTAGGGAACCCTTCAGATTTCGATGGAACCCTATGAGGCCCTCTGGAACCCTACAGAATACTCCAGGACCCGACAGCACTCTACAAGACCCTTAGCAACACAACGGAACCTCACTAAAACCCTATGGGCTCCTACAGAACACTGCAGGTGCCTACGGAACCCTACAGACCCCTACGGAACCCTACAGACACCTGCGGGCACTTACGGAACCCTGCAGGCCCCTACGGAACCCTACAGGTCCATACAGAACCCCACAGGGCCCTACGGAACTTTACCAGCCACTACGGAACTCTACGGGCCCCTACGGAACCCTGCAGAACCCTCCGGAACCTTACAGAATCCCACAGACTCCTACAGACTTCTGCGGGCACTTACACAACCCTACAGGTCCCTACGGAAATCTACGGGACTCTATGGGCCCCTAGGGAACCCTACAGATTTCGACGGAACCCTACGAGCCCCTCTGGAACCCTACAGAATACTCCAGGACCCGACAGCACTCTACAAGACCCTTAGCAACACAACGGAACCTCACTAAAACCCTATGGGCTCCTACAGAACACTGCAGGTGCCTACGGAAACCTACAGACCCCTACAGAATACTACCAGCCACTACAGAAAAATATGGCCCCTACGGAACTCTACGGAACCTGGCAGAAACACTGTGCGCCCCTACAGGCCCTTGCGGGCACTTGCAGAACTCTGCAGGAACCCACGGAACTTTATGGAACCCTACCAGCCCCTACGGAAGCCTAAAGACCCTTGCAGGCAGTTACGGAACGGTACAGGGCCCTAGGGAACTTTACCAGCCACTACGGAACTCTACGGGCCCCTACGGAACCCTGCAGAACCCTCCAGAACCTTACAGAATCCCACGGATTCCTACAGACTCCTGCGGGCACTTACTCAACCCTAGAGGACCCTACGGAACACTACTGGCTCCTGCGGTACTCCAGAGGCCTCTAGGGAACCTACGAAGCTCTACGGAACCCTATGGATCCTTACGGAACAGTTCGGGCCCCTTCAGACCTCTGCGGGCGCTTATGGAAACCTACAGGACCCTACCGAAACTGTACGAGACTCTACAGGCCCCTAGGGAACACCACAGGCCCCTACGGAACCCTACACAACCCTCCGGAAACATATGGCACCCTACAAGCTCCTACCAACCCCTGCGGGCACTTACATAACTCTACAGGCCCCTACGGAAATCTACGGGACTCTACGGGCCCCTAGGGAACCCTTCAGATTTCGACGGAACCCTACCAGCCCCTCTGGAACCCTACAGAATACTCCAGGACCCGACAGCACTCTACAAGACCCTTAGCAACACAACAGAACCTCACTAAAACCCTATGGGCTCCTACAGAACACTGCAGGTGCCTACGGAACCCTACAGACCCCTACGGAACCCTACAGACACCTGCGGGCACTTACGGAACCCTGCAGGCCCCTACGGAACCCTACAGGTCCATACAGAACCCCACAGGGCCCTACGGAACTTTACCAGCCACTACGGAACTCTACGGGTCCCTACGGAACCCTGCAGAACCCTCCAGAACCTTACAGAATCCCACAGACTCCTACCAACCCCTGCGGGCACTTACACAACCCTACAGGTCCCTACAGAAATCTACGGGACTCTATGGGCCCCTAGGGAACCCTTCAGATTTCGATGGAACCCTATGAGGCCCTCTGGAACCCTACAGAATACTCCAGGACCCGACAGCACTCTACAAGACCCTTAGCAACACAACGGAACCTCACTAAAACCCTATGGGCTCCTACAGAACACTGCAGGTGCCTACGGCACCCTACAGACCCCTACGGAACCCTACAGACACCTGCGGGCACTTACGGAACCCTGCAGGCCCCTACGGAACCCTACAGGTCCATACAGAACCCCACAGGGCCCTACGGAACTTTACCAGCCACTACGGAACTCTACGGGCCCCTACGGAACCCTGCTGAACCCTCCGGAACCTTACAGAATCCCACAGACTCCTACAGACTTCTGCGGGCACTTACACAACCCTACAGGTCCCTACGGAAATCTACGGGACTCTATGGGCCCCTAGGGAACCCTACAGATTTCGACGGAACCCTACGAGCCCCTCTGGAACCCTACAGAATACTCCAGGACCCGACAGCACTCTACAAGACCCTTAGCAACACAACGGAACCTCACTAAAACCCTATGGGCTCCTACAGAACACTGCAGGTGCCTACGGAAACCTACAGACCCCTACAGAATACTACCAGCCACTACAGAAAAATATGGCCCCTACGGAACTCTACGGAACCTGGCAGAAACACTGTGCGCCCCTACAGGCCCTTGCGGGCACTTGCAGAACTCTGCAGGAACCCACGGAACTTTATGGAACCCTACCAGCCCCTACGGAAGCCTAAAGACCCTTGCAGGCAGTTACGGAACGGTACAGGGCCCTAGGGAACTTTACCAGCCACTACGGAACTCTACGGGCCCCTACGGAACCCTGCAGAACCCTCCAGAACCTTACAGAATCCCACGGATTCCTACAGACTCCTGCGGGCACTTACTCAACCCTAGAGGACCCTACGGAACACTACTGGCTCCTGCGGTACTCCACAGGCCTCTAGGGAACCTACGAAGCTCTACGGAACCCTATGGATCCTTACGGAACAGTTCGGGCCCCTTCAGACCTCTGCGGGCGCTTATGGAAACCTACAGGACCCTACCGAAACTGTACGAGACTCTACAGGCCCCTAGGGAACACCACAGGCCCCTACGGAACCCTACACAACCCTCCGGAAACATATGGCACCCTACAAGCTCCTACCAACCCCTGCGGGCACTTACATAACTCTACAGGCCCCTACGGAAATCTACGGGACTCTACGGGCCCCTAGGGAACCCTTCAGATTTCGACGGAACCCTACCAGCCCCTCTGGAACCCTACAGAATACTCCAGGACCCGACAGCACTCTACAAGACCCTTAGCAACACAACAGAACCTCACTAAAACCCTATGGGCTCCTACAGAACACTGCAGGTGCCTACGGAACCCTACAGACCCCTACGGAACCCTACAGACACCTGCGGGCACTTATGGAACCCTGCAGGCCCCTACGGAACCCTACAGGTCCATACAGAACCCCACAGGGCCCTACGGAACTTTACCAGCCACTACGGAACTCTACGGGTCCCTACGGAACCCTGCAGAACCCTCCAGAACCTTACAGAATCCCACAGACTCCTACCAACCCCTGCGGGCACTTACACAACCCTACAGGTCCCTACGGAAATCTACGGGACTCTATGGGCCCCTAGGGAACCCTTCAGATTTCGATGGAACCCTATGAGGCCCTCTGGAACCCTACAGAATACTCCAGGACCCGACAGCACTCTACAAGACCCTTAGCAACACAACGGAACCTCACTAAAACCCTATGGGCTCCTACAGAACACTGCAGGTGCCTACGGAACCCTACAGACCCCTACGGAACCCTACAGACACCTGCGGGCACTTACGGAACCCTGCAGGCCCCTACGGAACCCTACAGGTCCATACAGAACCCCACAGGGCCCTACGGAACTTTACCAGCCACTACGGAACTCTACGGGTCCCTACGGAACCCTGCAGAACCCTCCAGAACCTTACAGAATCCCACAGACTCCTACCAACCCCTGCGGGCACTTACACAACCCTACAGGTCCCTACGGAAATCTACGGGACTCTATGGGCCCCTAGGGAACCCTTCAGATTTCGATGGAACCCTATGAGGCCCTCTGGAACCCTACAGAATACTCCAGGACCCGACAGCACTCTACAAGACCCTTAGCAACACAACGGAACCTCACTAAAACCCTATGGGCTCCTACAGAACACTGCAGGTGCCTACGGAACCCTACAGACCCCTACGGAACCCTACAGACACCTGCGGGCACTTACGGAACCCTGCAGGCCCCTACGGAACCCTACAGGTCCATACAGAACCCCACAGGGCCCTACGGAACTTTACCAGCCACTACGGAACTCTACGGGCCCCTACGGAACCCTGCAGAACCCTCCGGAACCTTACAGAATCCCACAGACTCCTACAGACTTCTGCGGGCACTTACACAACCCTACAGGTCCCTACGGAAATCTACGGGACTCTATGGGCCCCTAGGGAACCCTACAGATTTCGACGGAACCCTACGAGCCCCTCTGGAACCCTACAGAATACTCCAGGACCCGACAGCACTCTACAAGACCCTTAGCAACACAACGGAACCTCACTAAAACCCTATGGGCTCCTACAGAACACTGCAGGTGCCTACGGAAACCTACAGACCCCTACAGAATACTACCAGCCACTACAGAAAAATATGGCCCCTACGGAACTCTACGGAACCTGGCAGAAACACTGTGCGCCCCTACAGGCCCTTGCGGGCACTTGCAGAACTCTGCAGGAACCCACGGAACTTTATGGAACCCTACCAGCCCCTACGGAAGCCTAAAGACCCTTGCAGGCAGTTACGGAACGGTACAGGGCCCTAGGGAACTTTACCAGCCACTACGGAACTCTACGGGCCCCTACGGAACCCTGCAGAACCCTCCAGAACCTTACAGAATCCCACGGATTCCTACAGACTCCTGCGGGCACTTACTCAACCCTAGAGGACCCTACGGAACACTACTGGCTCCTGCGGTACTCCAGAGGCCTCTAGGGAACCTACGAAGCTCTACGGAACCCTATGGATCCTTACGGAACAGTTCGGGCCCCTTCAGACCTCTGCGGGCGCTTATGGAAACCTACAGGACCCTACCGAAACTGTACGAGACTCTACAGGCCCCTAGGGAACACCACAGGCCCCTACGGAACCCTACACAACCCTCCGGAAACATATGGCACCCTACAAGCTCCTACCAACCCCTGCGGGCACTTACATAACTCTACAGGCCCCTACGGAAATCTACGGGACTCTACGGGCCCCTAGGGAACCCTTCAGATTTCGACGGAACCCTACCAGCCCCTCTGGAACCCTACAGAATACTCCAGGACCCGACAGCACTCTACAAGACCCTTAGCAACACAACAGAACCTCACTAAAACCCTATGGGCTCCTACAGAACACTGCAGGTGCCTACGGAACCCTACAGACCCCTACGGAACCCTACAGACACCTGCGGGCACTTACGGAACCCTGCAGGCCCCTACGGAACCCTACAGGTCCATACAGAACCCCACAGGGCCCTACGGAACTTTACCAGCCACTACGGAACTCTACGGGTCCCTACGGAACCCTGCAGAACCCTCCAGAACCTTACAGAATCCCACAGACTCCTACCAACCCCTGCGGGCACTTACACAACCCTACAGGTCCCTACAGAAATCTACGGGACTCTATGGGCCCCTAGGGAACCCTTCAGATTTCGATGGAACCCTATGAGGCCCTCTGGAACCCTACAGAATACTCCAGGACCCGACAGCACTCTACAAGACCCTTAGCAACACAACGGAACCTCACTAAAACCCTATGGGCTCCTACAGAACACTGCAGGTGCCTACGGCACCCTACAGACCCCTACGGAACCCTACAGACACCTGCGGGCACTTACGGAACCCTGCAGGCCCCTACGGAACCCTACAGGTCCATACAGAACCCCACAGGGCCCTACGGAACTTTACCAGCCACTACGGAACTCTACGGGCCCCTACGGAACCCTGCTGAACCCTCCGGAACCTTACAGAATCCCACAGACTCCTACAGACTTCTGCGGGCACTTACACAACCCTACAGGTCCCTACGGAAATCTACGGGACTCTATGGGCCCCTAGGGAACCCTACAGATTTCGACGGAACCCTACGAGCCCCTCTGGAACCCTACAGAATACTCCAGGACCCGACAGCACTCTACAAGACCCTTAGCAACACAACGGAACCTCACTAAAACCCTATGGGCTCCTACAGAACACTGCAGGTGCCTACGGAAACCTACAGACCCCTACAGAATACTACCAGCCACTACAGAAAAATATGGCCCCTACGGAACTCTACGGAACCTGGCAGAAACACTGTGCGCCCCTACAGGCCCTTGCGGGCACTTGCAGAACTCTGCAGGAACCCACGGAACTTTATGGAACCCTACCAGCCCCTACGGAAGCCTAAAGACCCTTGCAGGCAGTTACGGAACGGT